>NC_081562.1:56673510-56973510 GCF_022355385.1 Mustela nigripes
CTCTCTCTCTCTACACACACACACACACACACACACACACACACACATACATATGGTTAATGAATAAATGACTGTAGGAAATGTCATTTAATGCAACAGGCTTAACATGGCCTCTTATGCTCTACTCTTTTGTCTCCCAGATCTTTCCATTAGGAGCCATGCATATAATGGTAGCTCAGTGAATATCAGCTGATTGGTGTGAGCTGGTATTGATTTTACTGGCCTTACGAGAAATTCTGGGACTAAATTAGATGCCAGTATAAAGTTTATCTGTTTCACTGGGCTTCAGGACTTACTGATGATTTTTCTCACTCAGCCTAACTCTGACATTAGATCCTTAGTATGTACTCTCCCCCTTCCACCTCTCCTAATCAAGCTTAAAAACATTCTGCATTGAAAGCTGTTTCGGAGTCCTGGTAGATAGAAACCAGTCCATTGGCCTATGCAAAATATCTATAAGGTCTGGACAGACTCACTCTGCTCTATGTCTTGGTATTTGTGGGATACTGAAAAAGTGACCAACTTCCTGCAGATCTTGGTTTTCTTGTCTGTAAGACTGGGATAATATTTAGCTGGAAGGAAGTTGTGAGATTAAATAAGCATTTAGGACTTTATCTATTCTTTCAGTTACCATGTACTGAGCCTTTACTATGTTCTAAGCTACATTATGCACTAAGGACATAGAGATCAAAGACTCCATTTCTGCTCTTCAGAAACTTGCAGTCTGGAGAGGGGAGATATTTATAAATGAGCAAGTACAATAAAGTGCGGGAAGTGTAGGGATGAAGTCTGCATCGGTTCATTCAAGAAAGCACATGTGGGGCACCTGGGTGGCTCAGTGGGTTAAGCCTCTGCCTTCGGCTCAGGTCATGATGTCAGGGTCCTGGGATTGAGCCCCACATCCCGCTCTCAGCTCAGCAGGGAGCCTGCTTACCCCTCTCTCTCTGCCCACCTCTCTGTCTACTTGTGATCTCTGTCTGTCAAATCAATCAATCAATCAATCAATCAATAGAACGCTCATGTTCGGCTTTCCAATCATGCCTGCAGGGAGGTCAGGAAAAGCTTGCCAACGGAGGCAACAACTGAACTGAGCAACTGAACTGAGCTTTAAAGAGTCATTACGAGTTAGCCAAGTGGAAAAGGTCAGAGGCAGAAGAGGAAAAGCCCACCTTCCTGGATAAAGGGAAAAGCATATGCGGGGAGATGAGAGTATGGTGGATTCAAAGAACTGCCATCAGTTTCTTATGGATAGAACTTAGGGTTTAAGTTGAGGAATCACGGAAAATGAGAATGAAGCAGTCTGCAGGAGTCTGGAGCCAGAAAGTGAAAGTTAAAGCTCCCCAGCATGGCTTTTGAGTTTTTATCTTGATGTCACCAGAGAGCTATTGCTGAGTTTTAGTCAGAGAACCCACATGAATAATTTTATGTTTTAGAAGGATCCTTCTAGCACTGTGTGAAGGATACATTAAAATAGGACCAGATCAGAGTCAGGGAAAGAGGCAATTGTAGTCATGCACGCAATAAATGACAAAGGCAATAAGGGAAGAAATAAAGAGAAGCAGGTAAATATGGGACAGATAGATAAGAAAGAGGAATCACCTAGGGCTCCCAGGTTTCTACCTTGGATAATTGGGGAGATTGTGGCACCAAGGTAAATATTAGAAAAGAAATACACTGGAAAGAGAGGAACAAGTTGCGGAATTTAGTTTTGTGTTTGGTGAACCTAGGGTCTCTGTGGAACATAAAAGTAAAAGTTTTAAGAATGTGGTTGAAGGCTCAGGAGAAAAATATGGGTGTAGGGATTTGGAAGTCATCGCTTTTAGGGATGGGTTGAGAGAGGTCTGTGAGAAGAAGAAAGGATCAAAAGTGGAGCCCTGGGGGATACCAACAAACAAGGGTAGGCAAGGGAAGAGTGAGGATGAAAGGCGCAGAAGGAAAACCTGTGAGGGAAGGAGACAAACCAGAGAGGAAACCATAAGAAGGGAACGAAGGGGAGGTGGTAGTCGGCAGTGTCAATTACCAAAGACAGGTCAGGAAGGTAGTAGGTCCATTTACTGGACTGAGAGCTAGGAAGTTTCAGTGGTGTTAGGAAGGACAATTATAATAGAAGCACATAGTACGGTGTTAGCCCGATAGACAACTTCCATTCTGTTCATCAAGTATACACAGGGGGAACTCAAGAACACTGTGACTTTATATGAACCACGTGAAATAAGTTTGCCTCAAATTTGTTTTAATTTTATTTTTAAACTTCTAACAATTTTATTTCATGTAAGAACACGTACCATGAGATCTACCCTTTTAATAATTGTTTATGTGCACAGTATAGTACTGTTGACTACAAGCAGAATGTTGAACAGCAGACCTCTAGGGCTTATGATCCAGCATAATGGAAATTTTATGCTCACTGATTAGCAACTCCCATTTCCTCCTACCCCTACTCTACTCTATGATTCTATGAATTTGACTATTTTATATACCTCATATAAAAGGAATCTGCAATGTCTGTCTTTCTGTGATTGGCTCATTTTACTTACCATATAGCTTCAAGGTTCATCCATATCCTCAAATACTGCAGAATTTCCTTCCTTTTTTTTTTTTTAACACTGAGTAATAGTCCACAGTTCCAAATAAGTATGTCACCATCCACTTTCAGTAGGCATATTTTGCCTGTAATCATTGATTGGTCACATTAATGGTTCCTCTTTCCTCTCTCCTGCAGTAGAGACCTATGGTTCCTATATGGCTACACCATGTGGAACCATATGTTAAGCCAGATGCTGAGCAGAATGTATGATTTTTGTCAGGAACCATCACAAAAACTCTGTTCTCAACTTCCTGTACTTCCCCTAACTTTCAAAAATAAAAAAAAGAGCTGTACCCATGCTTCCAGTACTTTCCCTCTGTGACCCAAAAGCAGAGGGATGGCACAGCCAATGAGGGCTGAGAGTGGCTCACGGGAACCCTGGGTTAAAAGGCATGACAGGAGAGGTAGAGGTTATTTCTGGTATCACCATGACAAGAGATGTAATGAGAAGCCTACTGCAGGGCTCGCTAGAAAGAAAAAGAGAAGAGGTGGCAAGGGAAAAGAAAAGCTTCCCTAATGTTCTTGTGAAGAAGAAGAAGCCACAGGGAAAGATCTGAAGATGTGGGCAAGTTGAGAAGTAGGACGCTGGAGAACGGGAGCTCTCATCTGCAGGGAACTCCTCCCATTTTCATGTTTGTGTATGAAAGACCAAAGCGAGAATCTGGATGGGAAGCCCATCTCAAGACACCTGCAGCTGATGGGCTGTATCTTGCAGTGTCTGCATAAACCGTCAGGTAAGAGCCTTGCAGGGCAACACAGCACAGAGGTGCACCAGGTGTCCTCGGCACCAGCTCTCCTCGGCACTAGCTCTCCCAACTGCTCGATACCCAGGAGTTCCCTGGCTCTGTTGCAGACACTCATTTTTGGCAAGGTGTGGTGCCTGAGTGCTGACTCTATTCTCTCTTGTAACTGGAAGTGCTGAGAGCTCTGGGGTCCAGTTCTGGCCATTTTTTTGCTGGTGAGTGTTGCTCTTCTGGCCTGATACTGGCCAGATTGTGAAGACCCAGGCATCCCTGCCCACCTATTATAATAGCACTGACAATGCAATAAAGCTAGACTGCCCTCCAGGTCTACAGAGCACAGTCTGAGGCCTTAGAACAGCTCCTAGCAGGTGCCGAGGTGGCTCAGTGGGTTAAGCATCTGCCTTCGGCTCAGGTCATGGTCCCAGGGTCCTGGGACTGAGCCCTGCATCAGGCTCCCAGGGAGCCTGCTTCTCCCTCTCTCACTGCCCCCTCTTGTGCTCTTTGTCAAATAAATAAATAAAATCTTTTAAAAAATAGCTCTTAGGTTGAGGATGACATTCTGTTCCAACTTTTGGCTACTCCTCCACTCCAAAGGTCTACAAACAAGAGAAACAGAGGCTCCCAGCTATCCAAGAGGAGAGGAACAACAAGAAACAACATTTCAATGGGATGAAACAGAACAGAATATGCCAGGCTTTCTCCTTCTGAGTAGGACAAAAAAAGCCAGCAATTACCTAAGCTGGGGCAGTTGTTTTACTTGCATAGTTGTACTAAGCTTTTGAGAAAACTGGAGAGGCTAGAAATTAGTGAGGTGTTAGTTGCATATCATCTTGGGGGAATCACCATTCAGACAAGAAAAACCATCAAGCGCGAGACATTCAGGGTAGTGAAAAGCCACGTAACTTGCATGACTCTGTGTACCAGGAATCTTGTGGGCCAAAACGTCATGTCTTTTCCCAGGCTTGTTCTGCTAACCTGGCTCTGCCCAGAATAGAACCATGCTGCCAGACCACAACCAGTGCTAATCATACTCAAGCCATGCCTGAGGCTAAAAAGCACAAATGCTGGATACCATCGGCAACCACAGAGCAAGAGGCTTGAATTTTAGAGCAGCAAGAATTGATGGGGAAAAGACATAGGCATCAGGACACTTAGAAGTTAGTGTGCATTGACTCATACTGGACCCCCAACAGAATGTGAATGGGACCATATATTTTCCTATGCTACATTCAGTGGTACGTGGTATTTGGTATAGCCTCTGGAGTCTAACTGCATGTTCCAAATCCTAGGGCCTCCACCCACTAGCTGTGTGACCTCCAGAAAGCCGCTAAATGTCTCTGGGCCTCATGATTATTTTGGTGTTTTTTTAATCACAAATACTGATTCCATAGGGATGATGTGAGGATTAATGAATTAATAAGTAACATGCTTAGCACAATGCCTAGTTTATAAATACTGATGTAATACAGAAGGGTAGCTATTACTAATAGTTTACTGCCTATCAGTCAGGGTGCCTGTCCCTTGAGAGAATCTTCTTTAGAAGGGATGGCACCCATTAGAATTTTGACTTGCTCAATCTTTTGACTCTTTTCCCTTCATTTCCCTGGCTTCCTGCCCTGGCTGGAGTCTACACTGTTCCTTGTTTTCTAGCTTCTCTTGCAATGCCTTCCTTTTTCCTCACGATCTCTGGCTTTTTCCACCTACATGTCAATCTTCTCATCTTCCTCACACTCTTTTCTTGGAGGACAGCATTCATCACATTGCTGGCATGGATTAAAAGTCTGTTGAATGAACAGTAACCTAAAGCATGAACATGAAATTTGGTCCCAGAATAGAATGATGACTTTAAAATATCACAAGGAAAAAAGAAAGTACTACCCTGCCCTATAAATTATTTCAAATTTTGAAGAAAAGGATCACAGAGAGATGAGAGAGAGAGAGAGAGAGAAAAGTCATTACTTATAAAACAATATCAAGAAACACAGAATTTAAAAAAAAAAAACAAAGAAAGTAAAGAAGAAGAGGTAGAGCCTGCTTTCCAGTGGGGCTGGGACACAGGACACGTAGGTGGCTCTGCTTGACTCTTAGCACCATTGTCTCTTTCATGAAGGAGACACAGACGGTTCTGTATAAGGCAAAGATGGTCAAAGGCTATTCCCTGATTGCCTGCCAGCAAAATTCCAAAGAAGGCTGCTGTAGCTTATAACTACTGCAGATTACTACAAAGGCAAGAGAAGCAGGATGACGGAAAAATTCAGCCTCCCTTCTTAGTCCCCTTCCCAGAAGGTAGATGTTAATAAAGCTCATGATATTGAAGGACTGGCTGCCCAAAGTAGGAAATGAAGTTTAAAAATAAACAATTTCTTATAATCGATGCACAAATAGTTGTCACTGAACATATGTCATAGAGAACCGTAGGAAATCTAAATACGAGCTTAAAACCAGATTGTCTGAACTAAAAGGGACCTGAGAGATTTAACACGACCCTCTTGTTTCACAGATGTGGGAAGAGAAGCCAGAAACATTAAGTGACTTGCCCAAAGTAACCCACTAATTGGTGGCAGAGCCGAGACTTCATAGGCCGAAGGAAATGGATGCCACCTGTTTCTGGGATACTAGGGCCGAGTCAAGCAGTAGACGCTGGCTTGAGTTATGTAGCAGTAGGGAGAGAAAGAGTAGAGGTAGAAATTGGGGATGGAGATTGGGAACATCCATGCCAAACGACTGGTTACAAAGATGCAGTGAAAGTTGAGTCCAGGATTAAAAAACTAATTCAAAGAACAAATAGAGCAACAAAACCCACCAGGCAAACCACTTGCTGTCCTGGAGCGAGTAGTTATTAAATGGTATCCTGGGGAATTGGGGATGTTCCAAGAATCTGCTCGAAAGGGCCAAATAGCTTTTTCATGTTCTAAAAACTGCCCGAGCTCTCCTTTGTGAAGAAGGGCCCAGGTGCTCATCTATTATTGAGCATGTTTAAAAAGGCATTTAGGGAAAAGCACCAAGAGACAGATTTGCAACTCCCAACGTCAGTCCCAGGAGGGCTGTGCTTGCTTAGAGAAGGAGCAGGGTTCATGTTTAGCAATAAGGGAAGGGCCAACACAGGCAGGTGTCCTGGCATTCTCCGAAACACCTGTTGGTGTTCTCTCCTCCAGCAGTTTACCAGGAAGTGAGTGATTTGAGGCAAACACCAACAAAGAAGTGATCTTGCTACTGCCAACACACTCGGACCAATGAGCCATGGCCAAGATTTTGTTCTGTGTGTGTGTGGGGGGCACAAAGAGGTGCAGGGATTTTGTCACATGTGTACAGCATTTCTAAAGAATGGAATAATATACAGCACTAAAAATTACATGATAAACAGATGAACATAAATAGATAATAGATAAATGGATAAATACTTAATGACATAGTTTATATCATATTTTTAGATTTTTAATAATATATATTTGACACACTATTCACAAAACATCTTTAACAAGATAGATTACAAAACAGGATATATATTATTATCCCAATTTTATAAAAATATGCACTTATATTTCTTTTGGTTTTTTAAAGGGAGGAAGGGGCAGTGGGAAAGGGTGAGTAGGAATCTTAAGCAGGCTCCACTCCCAGTGCAGAGTCTGATGCAGAGCTCGATCTCATGACCCTGAGGTCATGACTTGAGCCAAAATCCAGAGTTGGACACTTAACTGACTGAGTCACCCAGGTGCCCCATATGCACTTATAGTTCTAAAGCACATTTATAATATATAAGAACATAGAAGAAAAAGACCAGGCTAATGGAAACCAAAAGGTAATCAGAAATTATCTTTGGATGATAGAATTCGAGGTGAACTTTCCTTTTCCATGCTTTTCTCTATTTTTATTAGGTTTTCCTTAATGAACAATTATCATACTTTTGGAATAAGACACAAATAAACACTGTTGCCTAAAAGAGAGGTTATCACTCAAGATGGAACAGGATTCTTCCCATTCTGAAAAAGAAATTGTAGCTTTGAGTACAACAGGTTTATATTCAGTTTTGGGCATTTTCCTCCTTTAATCTTTAAGTGGCCAATGATTCATGTGGAGAATAAAAATATGAATGGGGAGGGAAGGGGGTAGGGTGAGGGGGTGGGGTTATGGACATTGGGGAGGGTATGTGCTATGGTGAGTGCTGTGAAGTGTGTAAACCTGGCAATTTACAGACCTGTACCCCTGGGGCTAATAATACATTATATGTTAAAAAAATTTAAAAATTAAAAAAAATACAGATGGGGATCTTTGGGGGTTATCTTCATGACTGCCTACTACAATCCTATTCTTCCCTGTATTATACCCACGTAGCATTCTTAAGAGGGTACATTTCAGGAGAACAGGGCATCTTGTTTACCTTTCTCTCCTTTTAGCATCTGGCACAGGGTCCTTCATAGAGAAGCCCTTCAGTATGTTTGTTGAATTGAACTGAATCTTCCTGAAAAAAGAAGTGAGGATTCTAAATACAGGAAGGAAAAGCAATCTTCTTCCAGGGACTTTGAGCTTCTGATCTCACAAGGAAAGCAGAAATGCCAATGGAGATCAAAGAGGAACAGTTTATCTGAACTTTGCAGAGTAGGAGAAAATGCTATACACTCACTGTAGTTCTTTGGATACTAGAAAGTTCCATCTGGAGACAGAGTGTCTCTAACTTTGGGGCTGGGGTAGGGAAGTCTGCAGAGTCTCCAAGATAGAAAGAGACCAAGCATTCCCCTTATATCCATAGTCAGCGGGCACACATAAAGATACATGTGTTACTACTTCTATGATTAACGCTCTTTGCCTTCTATTCTGAATGCTCAAAATCTCGTCTGAGTGGGGACCCTCTGCTGGGACCATTTCAACCTCTTTTCTTGATTCTGCTTTTTTTTTTGTTTTTCCTTTCTGTTTCCCTACTTCCGTTCTTCAGAAGAGCATCTCCAAAGTCCCCTTGTTCTCTCACTACATTCAGACTCCATCACTCTGTCTTTCATCTATATCAGTTTTCTGTTCCTATGTTAAGATGCACATTTGTCCCCTCCTTCATTTCTAATTTCAGTTTTTCCTATCCCACATTTCTTTTATTTGTTGACCCCGTTCCTTCATTTTCCTAGTCTCCTGGCTGAGTCTTTCCTCTGCCTGAACCCTTCACCTCTCTGCCAGGATATGCCCTTGGGTCATTCAAATTCCTCTTGAAAGCTCACCCCTATGAAGCCTTTCCAGGATGTCTGTCCAGTTAGGATTACCTGTTACTTTGCCAAAAAAAAAAAAAAAAAAAAAAAAAAAAAAGCCAGATTCACAAACTTTATATACCTAAAACTTTTGAAGGTATCAACAGTTTGTATTTCTGTATTTCATTGATCACCAGAAATCCCTTTAGATAGGTAATGTCTTTTTCCTTCTACAATAATTTGGAAAATCAGTGCAATATAGAACTGTATTTGCCCTGGACACAGATGTCCTTTTAAAGACTGTACTCGGAATTCTCAGCTGCCCCCTAGAGACTCCAAGGTGAACTGCAGTAAGCTATCAAAAGACCCTGTCTGTTCCATAAATACCAGGTTCCTTAAACCTGAATGTACCCATTCTCAAAGAAGACATTCTAGATCTTAAGGAGGGACTGAATCTTTTCTGAATTTACTTCAGTTCTGTGAGTTTCAAACTTCTATAAGAACTAGGGAGATCATTAATAAAAGGAAGAAGACATTGGCTGGGGGTGGCGGGGGAGTGGGGTGGGGGGGGGGGGGGGGGGGCGGTTAGGAGTGGGAGAGGGGAGTGACTGGATTGAACTGGAGAGGGTGCATTCCATCCAAAGAAGGCTACATCCCTTGGGTCCAGCAGAATGTGAGCCCGGTGTTGCCACTCCCCCAATTTCTTCAGGAAATCCAGAGATCTGAAGTTCTAAGGGGAAATCTCTAAATTCTTAAAACCAATTTAATCTTAAATACACCTCTCTTGAGCCACACAGAACATGTCTATGATCCCAAAGCAGTCTGTGGACTGCAGTTTATTGCCTTTCCTAAACATCCTCACTAAGGCCTCCTGTAGTGTCACATCATGACCTCCAGGGTCACATGGAGACAATGGAGAAAGTCATTACCCCAACAGCTGCAAAAACAGTGTCCTGCTCACCTGCTTCTGGTTAAAGCAGGCAACTTACTAAACAGTTGGGCCTAATGCATCTTGATTCTTTGGAAAAGTCAGTCAATACTGGGATGTTTATAGCCTAATGTGTCAAGTTCCAAATTCTCGGAAACCTAGGGGAAAAATGGAAGATCAAATACTATCCACATTTCCCCCGCAGCTCAGAGGTGGGGTCTCAATATAAAACAGGATCAATATAAAGTTTAAGCAAAGGTCTTATAAATACACTGTGAAAAGTTTTTACTGTTAATTTCAAACAACAGCCACTGGACATATTCCTTAGGAATGAAACTGGCAACTTACTTAAAATAATAAAGCCATTTTCCAAAATTCCCTCTGGGGGATGATGTCATGTGGCCAAGAGCCAAGGCACGCTATCTCTCACCACCCTAATAGCACCTTGGTGCCCTCTGAAATCCCATTTATTTACTTCTTGATGTGTTCATCGTCTGACCTTCCTTAACAAGACATAAACTCCCTGAGGGCAGGGAACCTGTTGGTCTTCTTACTGTTTACCCTGCACCCAGAAGCGTGCCTGGCATTTGGTAGTGATTCTGGAGAAATCTGCTGAATGAATAAACCCAGACTACCAGCCTAGTAGCGGGGAGTTTCTGAATACCCCATACCCCAGGGATGGGTAATTCCGAATCTCTTGGAGTGAGTGGGACAGGCCTTAACTCCTTCTTGCCAGGCTTCTGGGTTTGTCCTCCACTTTATGGAAGGACAGAGACTCAGTTTTATTTCACAGTTAATGGCTGGAAAATAAAATGAGAACGGAGGACAATGACAGAGTGCCATCTTAAATATCCATTAAACAAATACTTCTCTTGTCCTTGTGAAAAGGAAACGTCTGTGATAAACTATCCTGTTTTCTAGGTCAAAATTCAGATCGTTGGGCCTCGCTTTTGGAGCTTCTGGGGTACAGCCAGAGGTTGTGCATTTCGGATAAGGTACTAGGCTTGCCAAAGCTACTGGTCCGGACACCACACTGAGGACACCGGTGGGGCAAACTGTGGAACACTATTCAGACATCGATTGCTAACTATCATCCCCTTTATACTTGGCCCTGACTAGGACTGTCTTTTGACATAAACCACTTTTCTTTATGGAAGGAATTCCTTTAATGGTTGTGGGCCAATCTCCTCACCACACAGCAGGGAGGCCATGAAGGGGAGCCTGGCGGTTCTTTATCACCAACCACAAAGTGGCGGTTTATTACAATGAAACAAAACTCAAGGAGATCAAATGGCACAAGGACACACTACAAGGTTTCAGAAACTGTCATTATTGTTTAATGTGTTTTGGTTGTTATTCAAAGGTTACCCACAGCCCACAAATATGACAAATCTAATAAAGGAGGTTTTTAGTTCCCTGATGCCTGGTTGATGGGCCAGCATGGGCTGCCATGCCAAGTCATGGACTTTGCCACTATTTTAAGATTCAATATTTTAAAAATCCTTGTGTAGGGTGCCAGGGTGGCTCAGTTGGTTAAGCATCTGCCTTTGGCTTGGGTCATGATCCCAGGGTCTTTAGATCAAGTCCCATGTCAGGTTCCTGGCTCAGTGGGGAGTCTGCTTCTCCCTCTGTCCCTCCCCCCACAACTTGTTTGTGCTCTCTCTCTCCCCTCCAAAAATAAAATCTTTAAAAAAAAATCCTTGTGCAAAAAGTTTAACAACAAAGGAGGAAAGGTGGCTCATTACGGATTTATCACTGAGCATGTCAAGAAGTCTGCTATTTCCCAGTGCCTTTCTTTCTGTGACTAAGCCCAAAATTCAACTTCATTCTGTGTATGCCATTGTCATTTCTCTTCCCTTTCTTGTTGTCTAGAACCCAATTTCGATTGTGTTATCACTGGTTTACAATACGTTCAGTAAAGCAACTGAACATTTGCAAAGCACTTGCTACAAACCAGATACTGTACTAAGAATCTGACATGAATTAAAACTTACTTGATCCTCATGGCTATTCTTCCCATTTTATAGATGAAATTGAGGAAAAGAAAGGTGGAACAACATTCATTTATGCTTCTGTAGACAAATCACTGTGCTGTGCTGAGGTGAGCTATGATGCCTCTTGTCCTTTAAACTATGCCTGAAAGGACACGTTTAATGATCCAGGGTTAAAGGGAGAGCATAAGCAAAGGCACATAGGCATAAAAGTACAAGAAGTGTTGGAGAAGCTCTAGTGGCAATTACGTTGGCGTGGGGGCTAAATGCAGGGAGATGAAGGACGAAGGAAATGGGAAGGTGGGTCAGTCTTGAATGCTGTGACCCGTGGGCTGGGGTAGGGAGTACACTTTGTCCTGTGGAACCATTTCCCAAATTTCCCTCATTCAGTCACCACTGAAGCAATTTTGTTCATATCTGTGTATCACCTAGGCTATTTTTAATTTAATATACGCAATAGTCTTGCTTTTAGAAATGCACTTAAAAATTTCCCATTACTGTAAATGTGAGACAAGTGTCACTCGCCAAAGACAGAGAACTATAAACATAAATAGATGATAATTTAAATAAAAAAATACTCCTCCCTCTTAAATTAACATGTACTGCAGTGAGACCCACAACTGCATTTGGGGACACATTTAATCGGCTGTGATGAATCACAGGATATGAGTGTTCTTATTCATTGAATTTGGCTCTTTCAACTATATATATGAAAGATATATATATTTAATGTAAGATATATGTAATCTTAATGAACCTTCCTCTTGTTTTACATGAGATCCCCAAACTCCTCTCTTTTAGTGAGTTGAGTTCATAAAATATTTGGTTGATTGTGTTTTATGTAAAGCTAAGTTAAAATTTCATGTCAGTCTCCTAAGATTTAAGGGCTGTTTTGTAGGTCAGCTATTTTAAATTCCCCTTGGTGTTTCACCATTTCTCCACACTTCCAGCTGCTGTCTGATCAAGGGGGCTGCGTGGCCCCAGCACCGCCAGCATGGCGGCTGCCTTTTAGAAGAGCCTGGTATGCAGAAGATAACAGTTTCCTAGAAAATCCCCTCGACGAGATCAGGACCTGGACAGCTGTTTCTGTAGGTGGCTATGCCTTTATTAGTGAAAGACATGTGTTTGTCCTCATAGTTTTGAGGAGATAGGTTCTTGCTCTCCACTGAAAAGAGGGTGTGTGTGTGTGTGTGTGTGTGTGTGTAATAATAGGCAGTGAGGAGGTACAGGGATACAGAAATACAGAAAAGCTTTTTTTGTGTGTTATTGTTCTTTTCTTTCTTGCCCCTGTCCTCCCCCCTCTCTCTTCCTTCTTCCTTTTTGTTGATCTCAGGAAAATGTTACTCTGAAATAGCCAGTCACGATCTGGGCTAACGGCTACTACTTCCCTGTCTCAAGCGTTTCCATGGTGTGATTTGTCCTCTGGTCTACACAACTGTTCCCACTAATGTTGCTACACTTTGGTCCTATCAGTCTAGTTGTATTCTTCTAGCTTTCACCTGTTAAGGCACAATGTATACGGGACGTCAGTGGAGCTGGATATAAATGTCTACACCCAGCTCTGCCCCTCATCTGTGTGCCTTTGGGCAAATCATGTGACCTGAGTCTCAGTTTACTTATCTGTACAAGCATATGCCAAGGTTTAATAGGAATCAAAATGAGATCATATACACTAAAGTTCCTGGTAAACCACCTTGTTAATAAAGTGTTCTATCAATGTCAGTTGCCTCAATGGCCAAAGCTCAATTCTAGGCTAGCCTGTTCTAGAACTGCACATCTTTCCCTTCTCCTAGAGGGAAAATAAAGGTCTTGTTTGTTTTACTATTCTATAAAGAGAATGCTGAGGTGGCTTAACTACCCACCAGAAATTCTACTTGCGAGGTACTATTCTGTTCCTTTGCCAGCAAGTTCCTTTCCCTAGAGGATGAATGAAGAAAAATGGTACATAATACAGGAATAGCCAAAGACAATGATTTTAGAAGATATCCTACACCAAACACTTGAAATAGAAAAATGCGAAAGGCTATCTAGAGCAGTTTGGCATAAACACAGAATGTCGTGTCCCCTGGAAAATATAGCAAAGGGGAATGGTTTTCCTCTACTAGATGCCCATCAGTCTCTTTATTTGCCTCCCCAAGATCACACTTTTCTTCTCGCCTTTCCCCTAGCACAGATTTGCTTTAAGTTTAAACCTTCAGAACATTTAACTGACAGAGCCAAGTCCTAGAATACCTGTTAAACCAGCAGTGGGCAGCCATTATGACAGCGGAGAACACCTGGATTATACCAGATGAGAACTTCCAAGCCATCTCAAACCCTCCCTCTCTCCTCCCAGCTCTCTGTCTCTATGTAAATATAGAATAGATCTATGCATACATACAGATAGAGAGACATGCATACATGTACATATAACCAAATGTTCCCCATACAATGAACCAAGTGTTTGCCAAATTATGAATAGAGATAATTCTAATAGAGAAAATAATAAAATCAGTCCAAAGGATTGGAGTTCAGTGGCTATTGTAAGAGATTTGTATCCAGGCTTTTTGTTAATAGCTTTCATTCTTGAAGACCATTTATTTTCTTCATTGGCCAATACTTCCTTTCAAAGCTTTGTATTGCAGGCCGATTAGCAGAGTTAACATGCCAAGGTCAGAGCTTTTCTCCTTGTGTACATGGATTCTGTTTATCCTGCTCCAGGCCAGCTCTCATATATAAGTATTGCAGAGAGCGAGGTTGTGTACGGACTAGTACAAATCCATCATCACTGCAGGAAAAACCCAAAGCAGATGATCTTGTCATGCTAAGTCAATAGAGCTTGTGTGTATAGGACATCCAGATATTATAGTTTTAATGTCAAACTTCAGATCTCAGCGCAAGTCGACATGCCATGAATGTATGCAGAAAGTATACGTAAAAG
The DNA here is from genome assembly GCF_022355385.1 of Mustela nigripes. Classification (NCBI taxonomy): domain Eukaryota; kingdom Metazoa; phylum Chordata; class Mammalia; order Carnivora; family Mustelidae; genus Mustela; species Mustela nigripes. The sequence continues at coordinate 56,687,851 of NC_081562.1, forward strand.
TATAAAAAGAATAGCACCCTGTTAGAGAGGCCTGGACAATGTGGAGGGCTCACCAGCCTATAGATCACATGAGTTAGACAAGGGCTGCCCCCACTGGTGCAAGAAGGGGATTGAGCGCTCTTCCTCCTTGCCTCTTGTGCCATGGAGAACAAAATACCTCAAGAAGGGTTGACACACCAAGCATGAGGCCTACGAGTTCCTTGGGAAAATGGGTCTGAATTTTCCAAGCCTCTAACTCTCGAGACAATGATCCCAATGATGAAAACTGCAGACAGATAACCCCATTCTCTGTTTGTTACAACTATTAAACATAAGAAATATTCTTATCAGCAAAGTTAGAGGGTAACACACTCAACCAGAAGATCAAAAGGGAAAAAAAAAAAAACAAAAACCTCCAGAAGACCCTGCAGACCAGGAATCACAAAGGAGAACCTTCCATTCCAATTACATCTATGTCCATTGGCTGTTAGTGAATTAATATTACCCAAGCAATTCTCAGCTTAAGGACTCTCATTTTTAGCATCTAGGGACATTAGATAACAGGAAAAGTGGTCAAACTTGTTACTCTGAAAAATAGTCTTATGGCATCAAAGTTGGACCATCAAAAACTCTGTAATTACTTTCATGAGTATCAGTCTTTATTTAATACACAAACATCTGGTCAAGAAGGACCAGTCTACATAAATAGGATATATTCTCACGATGGGATATTAGACATTCATCAAGTTTCATGATTTGGATAATAACGAAATGGGAAAACATCCACACTATTATAGTAAGAGACGAAAGTAGATTATAAGCTGTTCATAAGTTGTATTCTCGGGGCACCTGGGTGGCTCAGTGGGTTAAGCCTCTGCCTTCGGTTCAGGTCATGATCTCAGGGTCCTAGGATTGAGCCCCACAATGGGCTCTCTACTCAGCAGGGAGCTTCCTTTCCCTTCTCTCTCTGTCTATCCCTCTGCCTACTTGTGACGTCTCTTTCTGTCAAAAAAAATAAATAAAATCTTAAAGAAAAAAATTTGTACTCTCAATTCTTCTGTATTTCCCTGTGTTACACACACACAACATACACAGAAAAAAGCATCAGTGAGAAGTGGAAGAAATGTAATACAAAGATTTAATATTTAGTATTTACAGACTTTACGATAAGAAAATCCTACATGTTTTGACCTGCATATAAACACAAGAGACTTCTAACATGTATACCACTATCTCTTCTTCAATACCACTAGTGGAAGAAGTATTATAACCTGGAAATTAGAAAGAGAGTTCAGAGGATTCAAGAGCCAACCACTGATAATTATCATGAAATGAGAATCTCCATAAAACTTAAACAAGATGGATGACAGCCACCTTTTACTTTGGGGGATGCTTTCCTCTTTACTGTGTTTTGTTATGCCAGAGCTTCACTCTCCACATTCAAGCCTGTTTTTCCTCTTCCATCAGCATGTATAGGTTTCAAAAGTAAAGTCAACCAAGATTATCTTGTTCTTTCATCCCTTTGTTCAGCGGCTGACGACCAACATGAAGATGACTAGCCTTTCTGAAATGACATTTTTGAAGTCTCTTCCCTCAATACATCCTGTTCTTCTCTTCAAATTTTTTTTAGATTCGATGCTGTGGACCAAGTGTAATAAGAGCAGTGTTGAGACCAGTGTTCCACCCAGTGGAATCTTTCTGGAACCCCAGGAAAGGGGTTAATGAACAGGGTGTTTCATGGCTCTGGGAGCTCAGGGAACAAGAGGGGAACACTTGGATAGGAGAGGCTGTGATAACCACAACTCAGAAAGGCAGCCAAAACATGTCATTCAGGCACTCTGTTTGTAAGCCACGGTCATGAATAGGAGCAGAGTCTCTACTAACCAAGAAAGATGAAACATCCACACAACTATTGGACCATGTCAAAGAGTAAGATTGAAACACCACCTTAAGTTATAGACATTTTAAGTGTCATAGTAAGCACCTTTGCCCTTGCAATACCTTTTTTTTTTTTTTTAAGATTTTACTTATTTGAGAGATAGAGAGAGCATGAAGGGGGAGAGGGAGAGGGAGAAGCAAGCTTCCCTGCTGAGCAGGGAGCCTGATGCAGGCCTCCATCCCAGGACCCTGGGATCATGACCTGAGCTGAAGGCAGACGCTTCACCAACTGAGCCACCCAGGCTCCCCTCTCTTTGAAATACTTTTGTAGGTATATATAATGGTAAATTTTATCTTATCCCCCACAAGTGTTTTTAGTAAGCAAAATGTCTATAGTGAGTCTTTTAATAAATTATCTTTATAAGAAAATCATAAATGTTGTTTCTCCTTTTCCTTCCCAGCCACTAGGAAAGCTACAACACTAATTTGGTGGGGGCAATGTTTGGTTCATGGTCGGTGCTCAATAAATTCTTTGTGGAAAGGAAGGGCAGGAAAGCACAGGGAAGAAGGGGGGAGAGAGAGAGAGGGAGGGAAGGAGGGAGGGAGAATGGAAGGAAAAATTAAAGCCACATACTTCATGCACGGTTGTTTGGGCTGGGCTGTATACTGCAGAGCGAGGAGGACATATCCCATTTTTAGGACTTCCGAAGTCATCCCCTGGTGGTGTTAACATTTCCACTACTCAAAACTTCTCTCTATTAAGAAGTCCTCCCTATAGCTAATATAAATCCTCTCTGCTTGATCTTAAGCCCACTTATCTGGTTCTGTCTCAGAGGAGAAAGTGAACAGCTGATCTCAACACTTGGTACACTAAGTCTTCATACATTTAAAGAGAGTAAGTCATCACTTCGATGCCTTTTCTTCTTCCCCTTAACAAACCCAATTCCCATAGCCTTCCTCCACGGATCCTGTTTTCTAATCCCTTAATCCAATGATGCACATTAGTTCTCAGTTTCAAGTTGCTAAAAATAGCATGTTGTCAAATGGCAGTATCAGGAGACCCAGAACAAACACCAACATGAGAAGCTTCTGTTTCACCTCCTTGGACAACCTCTGTGGAGTCTGAAGAGAGCTCGGATTATTCCCTGGCCCCTCCTTCAAGGGTGGGAGGTGGAACACTGCACAGGTGTGCTCGGGCTGTCACAGAGTATTTACTCAGTAATGTCTCACATTGGGCTGTGCACAGACACACCGCAGATAACCAAACAGACAGGTTCCTGCTCATGAGCAGTCTGTCAGTTTGGACGTGAGTGACTGAGTATGTGTGTGTCTCTGTGTGTGTGTATGTGTCTGTGTCTGTGTATATGTGTGTATATGTTTGTGTCTCTGTGTGTCTCTGTGTCTTGTGTGTGTATATGTGTATCTGTGTGTGTCTGGGTGTGGTGTGTCTGCGTGTATGTGTGTGCATTTGTTTATGTGAGTGTGCATGTGTGTGCACCCGTGCACGCATGCCTGGGAGGAGATGGAGTAGCTGTTTATTTTGTCAGTTAACAACTTTCAAGCAGCACCTGCCGCAGTAGCAATCAACCTCTGTCGTATCATCACCAAACGGATCATTCTGGAATACGATCCCCCTCACCCTCAGGTGCTTGCATTGCAGAGCAACCCCAGCCTGGACTTGCCGCTGTCTCCTGGCTATGAGGCTGTCGGAGGCATATAGCATCTCATAACCTGCCTCCTCCATCCCAGGCTCCAGATGCTGGTAGAGCATTTGGTCTTATTATGTTGTTGCTGTTGCCACTCTTGGGGACTTTCCTTCTACCGGTTTACTACCCTTCTTCTCTCCCCACAATTGATCCATTAATTCATAAATACTGTTACAGGCCCAGCAGTGTGTGCTAAGTACTTCTATTCCTAGCCCTTCTGTCAGGGGTAGAGGGAGCTGTAATATTTCAGCAGTGCAAGCCTTGGATGATAACTGGGATCTGGGGAGCCAAAATATGACCAGATGAACTGAGACTGTTTTAATCTACATAAAGAAGGGCATTTCCCGATAGGTGGAGGCAGAGAAGAGGAAGTGGGCTTATAAAATCCGCCTCCTATCCTTGGGGAAAGGCAAGCAGAGAGGTAACCCATATATACTCTCCTGCGATTCAGACCCGGACAGTCCCTCCAAAGACTGTTTACCTCTTACAGCCTGAAAATGCACCATCATCATTTCTTGAAGTCATTACTCAGAACACACCCCTACTGCATTTCATTTTTATTATCCCCATTTTAGGAACGATTAAATGGAAGCAGAGAGCGGTAGCAATGAAGCACATCATGAGAGGCTCTGATAAAGACAGAAGCCTGAATGCTCGTTGGAAGTGCTTCTCCCAGCCAGACTATTTTTAATGCAAGTCAATGCAGCTGTCCCACACTTAGAGACAAGACTTACAAATAAAGCCACTCTGCACACATTTGTCAACCATCCCCTGCCCTTTCCAACTCCCCCATGCTGCCCCTGCACACATGTATGTGTGCACTCCCTGTGAAACGGTCTTTTCCGTGTCCCTACAGACTGAAGAGATTATTCAGCTTTCTGTGAGTGTGATTCTGATCCAAAGAGCTCTCCGCTAGGCTAGCCCCCGCCCCATGCCTCCCTAGTAGCTACTTACATAGGATATCCTTAAGAGTTCACAAGAGCAGGAGCTGTTTGTTTTGTTTGTTTGTTTTTTTAAGGAGGTTGAGTAAATACATAAAATTTTTATATGCTTTAAGTGTTTTCAGAGAAAATACATAAGACCCTGGAAACAATGATTTCTCAGGGGAGGGACATGGGGGAACCAAGAATCGCAGATAAGAGGATGTTCTTTTTACTGGATCCCCTTCTGTACCATCTGATTTAGAACTGAGCGCAATGTTACCTCAGTGAAGAAGGAGAGCACCGACCGACATCTGTTGAATACTGCCAATGTTGCAGTCACTATTAACTGGTGTTTTACTATAAAATCTCCTTTGATCTTTATAATAGTGTAAAACCCTATTTTACAAAAGGGAAGTAGAGTCAGGTGGTTTGGTCGCCTGGTTTATTATGCAGCTGATAAATGGCAACAGGGGACATTCAACTCAGCTTTTTTTTTTTTTTTTTTTTTAATCATTTAAATTCCATTAGCCAATGTGTAGTACCTCTTTAGTTTCATCTTGGCTCTTTCTGATTTCCAGAACCATGCTCAGTCCCAGATTATGTTGCCTGGACTTCAAGTCTTTCAGAAGGAGCCAGATTTATAAGACAACGGTCACGAGACTCCTTTTTAAAGCCTGAAAGAATATAGCGATGGCCCATCACATGGTTTACATCAGCATCTGAGGGCGTCTTCCTCAGCCCGAGGCTTCTTGTTGAAAGCTGCTGAGGCTTGCCACCCCTGGGAAGTTGGGCCTCGCTAAAATGGCCCCCCACGCTGTACCCCAAAGCTGTGCTGCTCACACCCACCGAGGGGCCTGCCCCTGCTCTCCCATGCTCTTCAGTAAACCAGTCTGTCTACTTGGGAGACTTTCAGGCAGAAGTGAACTAACACCCCTAAGCATATGGGTTCTTCACTTATTTAACAGTAATCCTTTGAGTGGTCACTGTGGGCCAGGCGCTCTTCATAAGTGTTAGGATTACAGAGGTGAACAAGGTCCTTGCTTCCAGGAAGCATCTGTCCTGGTGTGAAGAGATGAGCAATAAGCAATCAGGCAAACAGGCAAAACATCAAGTAGAAAATACACTGAAGAAAATTAAAATCAGCTGTTCTGACTAGGTGGCAACATTAGCTCGAGTCATCAAGGAAGGCCTTCTTAGGAGATGGTATTTATGACAAGAATGACAAATATTCCTGGGAGCTACTGTTCTTAGAAACAAACTCAGGTTCCTTTCATATGCTTCAGCTCACACCCCAACTCCATTCCAAGCCCTTACTTATTTGCAATGTGGAATTTGCAATCCCGGAAGCTAGAGCCAGAGAGGACTCTAGAAGTCTTCTTAATCTCATGCCATGGGTTTAGATGTGAGAAAATAAAGATCCAGAAAGGTGAAAAGAGCAGGTCACCTAGCTAGTTAGGGGCATGACCAGAAGCTGTGGGTCCTGTCTTTTAGCCCTCATTTCCTCCACAAATCTAGATTCCTTCTCCATTTATCTTCCCAGGGTCCATCTCCTCACTGAAGACTCTTTGCCCTGTGTCTACCTCTATGGAGTCCACAGCCACTAAATCTTCCCTGACCACATGGAACCTTCTAGAATGGCATCAGAAATCCTGAGAATACAGAGCATCCTGGGGGCCAGGATAATGGGGAAAAAAAACTTCCCATGTATACTTCCCAGGACACAATTTCAGCATATCTCAGACATGTTCTAGGTCTGTGCTTGGTTCCTGCCACCCTTCCTGCCCACAAGTGAGCCCTAACAAGGGGTTCCACACTGGGGAGCCTCCTGGCTCTGTGAACTCAATAAACAGTAAAGACCCCCCTCTCTTTAACAATGTTTCCTAATTTAACCAAGTCAGCATGAAAATTTTCTCTGATTGCACTGCCTCCCAAAAAGCCTTGTAAAAAGATTAACCACAGACTTTCTTTAAATAACAAGCTCCCCTACTACATTTAAAGTATGATCTATGAAAACTCAATATACATAAAGATTTTATCTCTCCTCTGTCTCAAAAAAGAGGTATTGCATCAAGGGCAATAGCATAAACTTGGATTCTTAATGATAGATTTTAGACTCTTGTATTATGCAATGGTTCTCATTCATCTGACACATACTTACTGAATTGCTCTATGCAATACGCTTGTCTAGTTGCTGGGAGGACAAAGCGATATAAAGACACAGCCTCTGCCATTTGGAAGCACACATACATGCAACTCTCACACCAACAGATCTGACAGTGCTACAACAGAGGTAGAAACAAAAGCTACAGGGGACAAGAGAATGTGAGAGATTGTATCTCGGTCAAAGATCAGAGAAGACAATAATATTTTAATTGGGTTTCAAAGGATGGTTATGATTTATATAATTGGACCACCCATTCCAGAAAAAGGAAACGTCATGCCACACTGTAGGAAGCAAGATGTACAGAGAGAGCCCAGTGTAGCTTGATGGTGAGACAAGAAATAGCAAGGGAGAGAAGATAGACCTTGAAAGGTAGATCAGAGTCCTAAATGCAAGGAGAAAGCCTGGGCCTGATGCGTAAACCACAGAAACTCCAAGCAAGTTTTGGGCAGAGAAAGAATGTAATCAGAGTTGTGCCTTAGGAAACTCATTCTAGTAGCCATGTCTGGGACTTATCTGAATGGATAAAGGTAGGCATCACGGACAGGGTGGCCCATTTAAAAAATTATCTCATGGCTCCTGGCTCATATAAGGAGGAATAAATTCAAGAGCTACTGTAAAGGTAGAATTGTTAAGAAGGGAAGGGATCCATATCCCAGGGAGGTGTGTCTAGTTTTGGAAAGTGGGGGCTGGTCACAGGCCTCAGATTCTAGCCTAGAGGAGTCAGCATGAGTGACAGGAAGTGGTGTCTCTTTAAGGAAGGACAGGTGTGAGATGCCCCATACTTGAGGCAGGCATCATGAGTCTACTGCATCAAAGCTACCCCAGCTGGACATCTCTGATCCACGTATGAAGCCTCAGTTAGTAATAACCCTTCTCCTGGAGACACACAGAAGTACGTGTTTTACATGAGGTCCCAGAATACTTCTTAAATTATTATGTCTCTATAGCAGCAGTGAAAGCGGCTTGATTGGGTGAAGAGCAGGAGCCCAGGGGAAAGCACTTCTGAACAAATGATAACTCAGCAGAGGGAGTGCAACGTTAATCAAGAATGCAAGAGATGTTCTCCGCCTTGTAGCTGTGCCCTGAGGTAAGGAACTACAGGATAGATGGAGTTCTTTCAACTTGAAGAATAAGGCCCCGGGTTTCCACTACGTGAGCCACACGTGCTGTTTCCCAGGTGAGCATTCACACAACTACCTGTCCAGGGCTCTCTCGAGATGGTGAATTTCAAGAAATTTATCCCTGGTCTCTTTTCCTGGCTATTCCTTCTAGAAATATATAGTCTGGTCCCCATTCCAGTCAGAACCATGCTGACATCCTGACGTTTGTTTCAGCCAACTGATCCACAGAGTCTATAGAAATTGTCTTAAATCAGTGTATCACAGCATGTTTTACAGAACAGGAATTTCATGAACAAAAGGGTCTCAGAGTAAAACAAATTCGGGAAATACCAGATTTAAGTAAAATTAAAGATGGTTCTTTGCTATTGATAAGACTCCTCTGAACTTTCTAAAGTTGACATGTTCTAGGAAGCTCCCAGAATGAGAAAGCAGAGGATGGCATCCCCAACCTTATTTATCCATAGAACCATTTCTCAGCAGAGCACCTCAAAGAACAAATGACCTGAAGAACATACAAAAGAAACACCAAGGCTGACGTTACTCTCAGGAACTTCTATATTTAAGTAGGAATCAGGGATAACAATAAAAGCAAATACCTATTAAGTACATACTATGTGCCAGCCACTAAGTCGTTTATGTATATTAATATATTTAATCCTCATAACAATGCTGTGATCTTGGTACTATTGGGTTTTTTTTAAGATTTTTTATTTTTATTTATTTATTTGGAAGAGAGAGAAAGAGAGAGCACACAAGCAGGCAGAGCAGCATGCAGAGGCAGAGAGAGAAGCAGGCTCCCCGCTGAGCAAGAAGCCAGACGTGGGACTCGATCCCAGCACCCTGGGATCCTGACCTGAGCCGAAGGCAGCCACTTAACCAACTGAGCCAACCAGGCATCCTGGTACTATTGTTCTTTAATCCCATTTTATAGATGAGGAAACTTGAGGCAGAGTAGTTAAGAGATTTGTCCAAGGTCTTAAGAAGACAAGTTTGTGAGTAGAGGAGCTAGAAATTGAGCCTAAGTAGTCCAGCACCAGTAGTCCAGCACCCACAGAAATTAATTTCCAATTGGTAGAGTTTCAGACACTGGGATCAGCTGGCAGTGAGAGAGGTCCTGAAAAAAGCCTAGCACGGCAAACCTGCAATCACAGTAAATTCAAACCTGCGTGCTTACAAATTAGGTTTCATCAACTTCCCCAGGATACTATGTAGGATACAATTTCTGAATCGTATCACTGATTTGACTTCTTCACCAAATTATGTTATATTATACACGTATACTCTCTTCCATTAGGACAAAGTCATGATTCAGACAGTACCATAACCAATAAAAATGGTAATGCATAAAGAAAATAGTCTCTTGATTAACCAAAGGAGCAAGAAAATAAAGATGCAAGTTTGAGAAACAGCTTCTCCTATGTTCTTCAAAATACTGCCCTCTTACTTCCCAGCTCAGAAACCAAAATCAAGGTTTGGTTTGGTTTTCCCTGAATGTGTTGCAAAATCTTATAGCCCTATCCCATCTACTTTGCTCGAGAATTGCCAAAAGATATGTCCTACCCTCTCCCACTTCCTCTCCTTGTTCAGAAGGATTATCACCAGTTTCGGGTGCATCTGGTAGCCGTCTTCACTGAAGGACAGATTTCTTCCCTCAAAGGTGACATTGATCAGATACCTGTAAAGACAGAATAAAAGAAAAGGTTACTGGTATGAAGAAGGTAAGCCAACAACAAGATAGTTAGGAAGACAGAGAGAAAGGTAAATGGAGACAGACACATAGATATACAAATATTACTGAGAAAACTGGTATCCCTCCAGCTCCCATTTGGTTTGCACAGAATTCCAAGCTTTCAAATAATAGGAATAATAGGAAAAGATAAAAAGAAACCTACTTGATTAGGTCTGTAAGGCTTGAATGAGATAACTTACCACAAGGCCTGGTCCATAGTCAACCCTCCTTAAGCGTTAACAATTATTCACTTCTAGAAGGACTCCATTAAAGGGTGAAGGTTGTAGAAGAAAAGAAAGTGGGAATGTACCAAGACAATGTTCTGCTAAGAAAGGTGGCATATTGAGCACTAGGTCTCTCTGCCTCCCAGAAATATGCACACACTTTTGAACGCTTATTAAGATGCAGCCCAGCCCATATTTCTAAGAGCTGTGTGATGAGTGCAGCAGTCAGGGTTGCACTGGTTGCACAAGATGTATCGGGAAGCCAGAGCTATTGCATTTGTGTAGAGTGAACAGAAAATCCCAGGGGTTTGTGGGGAAGGAGGGGAGGTATTTTAGAAAGTATTCCAGGCACAGGCACATAAATGACCAGGAACTCCGGAAGTAACTAGAGTCAGACCAATGAAACGGTCTTCCTCCTCACACCTGCACCTACAGCTCACACCATTCCCCTGTTGACTGCTCTGACCTGAGGAAGGGTTCCCTCGCTAGGGATTCCCACAGGCGTGCTCATTACAACCACATTAGTGCAACTGTGGGGATGGTAATTAATGTCCCTTTACCATAAGGGCCCAAGGAGTCAATAATGATTAGCCCAGTTTTCACATGACATGCTACTCTAGAGCCTTGGGCCTGATGCCGCTATGCGACATGTCTCTGCAAGGTTTCCAAGGGGCTTCAGATTTTTCATGACAACAGTTCCTAACACACTGAAGGGAAGAAGAATGCATCAGAAGGCAGCCGAAATGTTCCCCTTCTAAGTCTTCTTATTCAGTGAAATTGTGAGATTCTTCATTCATCCAGGTAACCTTTGGTTAAGCAACAAGGATACTAAGATGCATATCCTTCAGGCAATTTTAAAGATGACTAGAGAGCATGAGCCAAACCCTCATGGAACACCTTCTTACTTCTAGAGCCACCTGGGCTTCAGCCTGTCATTCTCTGGTCTTACGGTCTTCACAAATGCAATCAAGAGCACCGAGGACCACAAAAGAAGAGAGATACTCAGAACTAAAAGAGACTTTCATGATCAACTAGTTCACCACTTGTTACAGTTTATGCTTTCCCTCTACAGCGTAAGATTGGCTCTCTTAGTTCTTCTTGCTATCACGGCACCTTCCACCTCAATGTAGCTATCTCACTGATGGGCAAAGGTTTTTGGTTTTGTTTTTACTTCAAGTTGAAATTTGCTCCCCTGGAACCCCTAGATCCTGGCCCTCTCCTTAGATATTATACAGTCTTAGTCTAATCCTTCTTCCACAGGAAAGCTCTTCAAGTATTCAAAGACATTTATCATGGCTAACGTATAAATTTTAATCTTTGAAGAAAACTTAAGCTCATTTAGTTCTAGAATTTTGCCTTGATAGGTAAACCAAAGCACAGAGAAGTCAAATTAAATTTTCCCAATGTCCCACAGCTAACTGGGAACAGAGATAACATGTTAAGCCACATTCCCAGTCCCATGATCTCTTCACCACCCCACCCCAACAGTCATATGCCACGTCAGGTTTAATGTTTCCTGTTCCTTAGTGTAGTTATCACATGCCATGACTTCAAGTCCCCTCCTCTTATCCCCTGGCTGCTCTTTCTGGACACCTCCCATTGGTAAAAGGGTAGCACTCCTAATTCAACTCAATGTTCCATGTGGCACCTTCCCCATTCCCTGCACTGCCCCTCATCTCTTAGCTCCACGCCGCTTGCTCAAGCCCATCACCAGCTGGAAAATTATACTCAGGTCTCCTGTAGTTTACAGTCTCAACACTCCAGGCAAAGCCATATATAATTTGTTCCAAGAAAGAATTACAAAGACACAAAACAAAATATTTTAAATTAACAAACCAGAATTTAAGCACCCAATGTAATTAACTTGGAAAGTATGTTCTTATTACAATAATACTGCATTGCTTCGAATAATTTCTGGAACTCTTCACAGAGAAGGTTAATGAGACACGCAAACAAATTTTAGTTTTCTCTCTCTCTCTCTTCTTTTTTTTTTTTTTTTTTTTTTTTTTTTTTTTTTTTTTTTTTTTTTTAGGAAGGGGAGGAGGAGAAAGGAAGGAAAGAGAGAGAAATAAGTCACCTGGCTTAAGTACCTTCCTTTTTACTGGACATGGTTCAGAATAATTCTGACTTTACCTGAATTAAGATATGTGATTTTTTAAGTGTCTATTTCAAAAGCAATTATAAGAGAAGTTCCAAATATAATTTAAGTAATAAGTGGCAAGAATGGCATCTCACAATGACTTCTCTGAAGAGGACAGCATCGAATCGGGTGTACAAGTTTTAAAATTCAAACTTTCAGAAAATAAACCATACTTATGGGCAAGGTAGTTGCTCTATAGTTAAATTTTTCTAGTTACTCCTTTCTGATTTTTCTTTTAAACTCTTTCTGGGATGTCCTTTCTCTTTCAACTCTACAGGATCATTTTATTCTATCTAGGACCTTCTCACACAGTTTACACTTACCAAATATTGATAAATTTTATGACAACAAACAAAATATTCTTTTCCAAAGTACACTTTAACCACTCATATCCTTCAGCAGAATATAGATTACTCATTCACATTGTGTTTTTTTTTTTTTTTTTTGAGTAATTCTCTCTGATGAGCCAACATTTAGCTAGCAGTGAGGACCTTGCAAATATTCACCTGCCCTGAACAAGGATGCCCTTTGAATAGCAGAACAAGGCAATCCATTCACTACTAACAGAACTGTGAAAAAAGATAACTGGGACTGTGGTCACTTCTAGGTGTGGGATTTCAGTGCTTGAACCTCGGTTTTTCCTCTTTAAAATGGAAACACCACTCTACCCTCCAGCTTCTCAAGTAAGCTTGAAGTGCTCATGAAATGAAATAATTGATAGGAAGACCACAGAAAATAGGATACAAATAAAAGATTATATAAGAGGAAAAATTCAGAAAAAGAATATATTAGCATGATTTGAATATCTAAAGTAAGAAACCTGCCTCATTTTGGACCTCACCGAGTAAAAGTATGATAACTACATTTTAACAAGACCCAATTACCAATGGAATACACTGGAGGAGTGGAGACTGCATTCCACGTAGGGGGATAAACTAGGTCAAATGGTCGTAGTAGCCAATTTAACTTTCCACAGGCCTGAAAATATCCAACTACCCCTGGATCTGGATGCACTTTGCCAATTCTGAACATTAATTAAAACCTCAAAGCTTCCACGTATAAAAGATTAAACTATAATTAGGAGATGCCACAGTTCTTCTGTTTTTCTCTAAACATGCCGTCCTCAAGTGTACAGTCAGAAAGCCTAGCTCAAGTGGCAGCCAAATTCAGAAGCTTTTCCTAGAAGACTCGAGACTCCTGGAAGCCCCAGCAAGGCTTGGTATATAAATATACATATATCGTTTAATTAGTCTCTAGGATGTAGATAGACCCATAAGAAACCTTACTGTGTCTCATCAAGTTCTAATATTACACAGAATCCCAAATTGTTAGAATCAGAAGAAAATTTAGAAGCTATCCATCAAGAACTCGCAGTTTAGAAAGGGGCCAACAGGCTCCAAGATGCTACCCTCTTTTCCAAGGTGACCTGCCTATTCAGGCCTAGAGTTTAAGTCTTCTGGTTTCCAGTTTGGCCTTCTTTTCATGATTACCACCAAGGGAAGTGAAAGCAGTTTTGCAAGCCCCAGATGTGCATTTTAGCATTCTCATGTCATGTGTCATGCCCTGGACCCCGCAGATCCCCAGTACAGACTGCATAAGATAAAATGCATCTCATTTCTTGCTTGACTCCTCGTTCAGAAAGAGCCTCAGAACCCCGATGGGCTCCGAGCCAATACATTTGCTTTACATGGCCAAAGTCATAGTCCAGTGGGTTTAATGAGGTCAAGCTGAGGTAAGAAAGCCCTTGCACCTCTTTGACTTTGACCATGCCACTCAGAGCTCATCCACTGCACCACAGTGGTACCTAAAGCAATGATTTAGCAGTATGTCCTGTGGGGGAGGCATCCCAAAGAGCTCTGCCAGAATCTTCCCAGAGAACCAACAGCCTCGGCACTGCAATACTCATTCTGCCCTCCAGATTTTTACAAGGCACTGGATTTCTTAATTAGTATCTGTTAACACGGTAATAAGAAAGATAAGTCTCTCACTTCATCCAATCCTTTCATTGCTAGATGAAGCAGATGAAGTCCAGAGGATTCATGGCTTTTACCAAGATCAGATGACAGGGCTGGAAATGGGATGCAGGTATCCCCACCCTGGGTCCAGCACACATCCCGCTCACACTGCCACATCTCAGAAACAGTGGCTTTTTTTCCTACTCTCAGTTTCTATCCTCTAGATGTTAAGAGCAAAGGAATAAAGGAAAAACAATTCCAGACAGGAGACCAGAATCCTTGACCCCTTGTTTGCAATTTCTAACTCCAAAATTTCATAACTCTGTAAATAACTGAGTCTTTGGTGTGTAACTCACCTGCTAAGGCCTTCAAGTCCCTCATCCATAAAATGGGCTGGTTCGTACCACCAGACACACCTGATGAGGGGAGCACAGGGATGTTCCTCTGATGTGCTCTCTAGTTCCTCTGTGGTTGTTACATTATGACATTCCATTAGTCGGATAACAAAACCACACATCTTTCAGTCTTTCTCTTATCTCTCTTAACCATTTTACTATGTCACTTAGCACTACTTCATATACACATTTTTTTTTCTCGAAATAGCAGAAACAATTCCTCACAGGATTAGAAACCATGGACTTGAAAACACTTAAAAGCTTACCTACTTAGACACCAGTATTGGGGGAAAGAGGCAGAGATGTGTAACAATTAGACAGCTGGTGTTACAGTTTGATAAACAAAGTAGAAATTTCTGACTTGCCCAAGTTAGAAATTCATGCTTATCAAAGGGAATCTACAATGAACCATCCAATAGAATGCTGTCAACATGGCAGCCCATGGCTAGGGATGAGTGTCCACTGCCCAGTGGGCTCCTGTGGGATTAAACCCAGAAGAGGTAACTCATTGGTAAGACATCCTACATGCAAATGATGATCTGGGCAATGCCCCAAAATGCTGGTAGAAAAGACATAAGGGGGAACAAAAAAATAACTGAAGAGGAAAGGACTGCACTGTGTACCCTGCCCCACACCCTCCACCACCACCATCACCCAAGCTGCGTATTGTGGTATTTTAGAGCAAGGATGTTGCAGTCACAACCTCTGTTCAAATCTTGGACCCCCTGGTTCTTATACCGCGTGGCAATATTTTCAAGAATATTGAAAATGAATTATTTTATTCATGCCAACCATGGTTTTCTTTTCAAGGAAAAAGGATTTCAAGAAGTTTTAAAGGTTTCCTTCAACCTATAATGTCATATACAAAAATATTAAACCATGCTGTTAAACAAAAGACTTAGAAATACCAGTTTCCTAAGCCGTTGAATGCAGTTCTTTTCCCTTATTTCTGTATAATGATACTTAATAGAGAACCTCAGGGAAAACTAATTTAAAGAGCACATTGTAATATTAATTTATAATTACTCAAAAAAGATTAAAAGTAGTTTGTCTTCCAGTAAATTAAACGTTTGCTACGAAATGGTGTTTATATCATTAATTTATTTTGCAAACCATTCTTCACAACTCATAAAAGTTTCAAGTTTAGGCTAGTCCTTATTTAGTTATTTAAATTCTAAATCCATGGTGTTAAATTAATGAGATAGTAAAGTATCTTGAGGACTGACTGATATAAATTTAATATACTTCCTCCTGCCTGCTGGTGATGAGGACTATGCTTTGGGCCCTGAGCAGTCTGAGTTGAGCTGCATTTGTGCAAGGGATAAATGGTGAAGCATCAACTCGCCATCTACTGCAAATGAAAAGGCTTCTCAGGCCCTTAGGTCTAAGAGAGAAAAAAATAAATTCTGCTTCATGACTGAATATCATGAATTATTTTTATGTGAACTGAAAGAAAATAGAAGAGCACTGTTGGAAGTTGCGCAACAATCCCAGCTTGAACGTAAGAGGCCAGAGAACATTAACTTTCCTCTAGAAAGATGTTCAATCAGTGGGCATTGGGAGATGGCTTGGCCACGAGCTGGAATGACCTCACTCCTGCCCACCTGCAGCACCCTTTCGCTGAGTGGGGTCAATGTGACAGGCTGTAGCCAGGGGACAGTTCTCCTCTGGACTGACTGATGGGTCCCTCTGGATCAAACCCAGGAACTGGTCCTCATTCATAAAATAGACTACACCTAAATGAATGACAAAGCCTGGACAATGCTTAGTAGTGAGGAATAGAAAGCGAATAAGAGAACAGAAGAGGTTAAGCAAAGAGGAAAGGAATGTAATATGTAATAAACGCACACACACCCCACCACCACCACCACCACCACCACCAGAGCTTGCAATGTGGTGTGTAAGAGCAAGGACACTGGAGTCAGATGAGCTCTGCACAAGTTCCTGACCTGCCAGTTCTGAAGCTGTATGATCTCACAAATCATTTAATTTCTCTCCCCATTTCTTCACCATAAAAAATGTGCATAGAAATAGTACCTACCTCATAGGATAGCTGTGAGGATTAAGTAATTCAATACACATATAAGACTTAGACCTGCACCTATCACCTAGTGAACCTTATGTGTTAGCTTCTTCTGTGATGATTATCTTTTTTTTTTTTTTTTTTTTTTTAAGGTTGCTTGGCTTCTGAGAATGCTATTTTGCAGAGACTTTTGGATCAGTCTAACTTTTCCTAGTTAGAACCAAATACCCTGAAGCCTGGGGAAATGCTGCTTCTCTTTGGCACATTAAATCTAGAGTCTGAGCTCCCAATTCCTGGATCACTGCTTTTCTATTATACTACCAATCCAGGATACTTCCTCTCATTCCCACAATATCCCAAACCCTGAAGGCTCGGGAATGTTTGTCTTTGAACTAGGATTGGTAACCCCTGTGAGGTTTTGTGTAGTGGGGAATTACTTAATCATACTTCAATATAAAGTTCACTTCCTGAGAAAGGCAAAAGGTGAGTTCATATCCTCATAGTTTTAGGCTAGAATAAATGACACCTCAAAATGACCCCCATCCTGACCTCCCAGAGCCCTGCTTTGAATGCTGTGTAATACTTTTTAACATTCCCTTGTAAGAGGCCCACTCTTGCTTGTGTATTCCTTAGGGAACTAATGAGGTCACCTTTTAAAAACAAAAAACAATAAAAACTTTTATTGCTACTCTACTTCATTTAATGCTTAGATTGGATACCTAATAGGGAATACAGATATACCCAATCACAACACTGAGGTTTACATTATATTTTTTAAGTTTTTATTTAAATTCCAGTATAGCTAATATACACAGTATACTATTAGTTTCAAGTGTACAATACAGTGAATTATCCTTGTGATGTCAGTGAAGTGTGCTGAACAGTAAAGCTGTTTCTCATTTAGGGAACTGTGGATAAAACTCAATAATAATGGAGAGGGAATTCTTTCTTGTCCTCATGCCCACAGCCTTTAGTCACCTCTGTTGGGGGTGAGATGTGCTACACTGCTACAGAAAATCCAGAGTTACTAGAGATGGTAGGAAAAGTAAAACTCCCCAGTGGGAAGGAGTTAAGAACTTACGGATGATGTTATTGCCACTGGAATTTTTTTCCTTTTGAATTCATACTGCCATGATACATATCGATTAAACTCACTTTCATTTAAAAAAAAAAAAAACAAAAAACACTGAACAAAAAATCCCTTTCCTCTTCCACAGATTAGGTGCTCAATCTGTTGGAATATAGACCTACAGGTTATCAAAGCTAAGTGGTGGGACCTTCCCAGAGAAAACACCAAGAAAGGTCAAAGGCTGGCTGATCCCTGAGTACACTGATGTTCTTCTTTATGTTTACTAATAATTTTAAGGTGAAGGCTTGCCTTTCTGACATCCATTTTAGCTCATGAGCTGGCATCGCTACTCAGGGGCTATGCCAAGACCAGTCAAACAATGACTGGCAAAGATTTCTCTAGGACATTCAATTTTGACTGGGAGTTTTTCCTTCTTGTGAACTTTCAAGACTTATTGTAAGAAAACTTGGGCATACACACCCAAGAAACTCTTGGTCAAGAATCCAGAGTGACCTGGGAATGATATCAAGGGAAAAGAACAAGGGGGATTTTTCTCCTCCTTTTTGATCTTTCTCTATTTCCTCCATTTGTTCTTCTCTGTTCTGGGGTCCTTCTCTATTCTCTCTTACATTTGAGGTGGTCAACAAAATCTACACATTGGGTATACAGATATACCCAATCACAACACTGAGGTTTACATATATATATATATATGTACTGCCATATACACAGTTCCTACTCCCTCTGTAGCTACCATAGGCTTAATTTCACAACTCTCTCCAGCAGCTCTACTGAAGGGTAGCAAAATGTTGAACAAATGAATTAGCGAGATGGCTTCAGTTACGAGAATTGGGAGTGGAAGTTATGAGGAGCTGTCACCCATGGACAAAGGAGTTGTAATTTAGTCTCCCTATAATGATTGGCATATGTCTTAAAATGGAGATTTCTAGAATCAACTGTATTGAATGGGAGAGAAAGAGGGTCAAAAGAGTGAGGATATTCCAGGGTCAGGCAACAGTTTCAAACAGACAAAGTAGTCAAGATGCCTGGGTGATGATTATGTCTTTAGGGGAGACAGGCACTTCATAATCACATCATGTTACAGATGTGATATGGAAACAGTAGTGGAGGCTGCTGACACATTCAAAAACTTATTTCTATTTTCAGAAAACCGAATTGGGAGCCGCATCTACCCCTTTCACATAGAAAATAAAGTGAGTTTTTGAGTCTAGGGTCCAGGGAAAGACCAGGGGGACAAAAGAGATGCAAAGTTCAATCTAAAATGGGGGTGGAGAAAGTGAACCATCAGGAAAGTTGGTTAGCAACTTTGTTTATGTTGCTCCTGTAGCACTGTCTGGAAGAATGGCTTTCTGGGACTACAGCTGAGTGGGAAGACTTATCCCTGAAAGTACGGTTGAATTCAAAGATGCAGGAAATGTATACCGGGCAGTAATGAAAAGGATTTCATAGACTTAAAAACTGTGAGATGAAATGCATATATAATTAAGGAGAATATACCAAGATGGAAACCCCAACGCAAAGGTGCTGGTCCAAGGCTACTGGCCAAAAACCCAGCCTATGTTTCTAGAGTGTTTTCAAGTGTTGTTCTAAATCACAATACTTTTTGGCACTGTTTCTAGATCAGGTAAGGACAGAGAGGTCAGGGGAAGATCAGAATTACTTGTTTATTTAGTTTTAGCTAGTTACTTAAAGACACCCATTGATCTTTTCCAATATTCTAAAATGAGCTTGACCCTTGAGTCAGAATTTGAAGCAAGGTAAGGGCAAGAGTTTATTTAAAATGAACTCTGTTTCCCTGTTTCTTGTCCTCAAAAGGACAGCACCATGAACCCCAAATGCATCCTTCACAGGGAAGCTAAAAGAAACATGTAATCATTTCTCCCTGCTGTACTGTGTGGGGGCTAGAACTCTGCTGTTCCTTCTTTGTCAGGGGATCCTAGCTCTTTCTCTCCCTCTGTAGGTTGATGTTTCCATGGAAACATGCTCTTTAACGCTTCTGAAATTACTGTGCATTTATACCATTAACTCTTTGATGACCAGGGCAGGTCACAAAGTGATTTATTTTCCAACCTCTGAAAAGTAATTCCATTTTCTACCTCTTTTTACTTCCAACTGTTTTAAAAAAAGTAATTGAAACCTGCTGTCCCTTTTTTCCCACCAGACCTCACTCCCTAACCCCTGCTATCTTGGCTTTTGCCTCTATCATTCTACTGGAACCATTCTTGCAAGGTCATCAATAATCCAAGCAAGGTCAACAAAAATAAAATCAGTGGGCTTTGCTTCACATCATTCTTGACACTATACAGTTTTTAATGGTTGACACTCCCAAATTTTCAGCAACTCTCCTTTTCCATGTTTATTTGTTGTTTAAAACAAAGTAAGTTCTTGACTCTCCTTATACTTCTTAGACTAGTTCTCTCTCCTTTTCTGTCCATTTTCACTTGAAACTCCTGAACTTGGGTGCACCCCAAGACTGTTTTTCACCTCTGCTCTCTCCCTCTGAAACTCATTCATAGCCATCACATCAGCAAATCCCCTCTATATCAAGGCATCCAAAATCTCCATCAGAGGTCCCATCTCCTTCCCGACCTTCAGTTGACTGGACCATTCTAACTTAATGTTCTGATATCAGGTCAGACTTAACACAGCCAAGTCCAAGCTAAGTTCCTCTGTCTTTTAGCAATGAGACCACTAGTCCTCATAGTGTTCAAATTCCGGCACAGAAAGTAAAGAATTTCATCTTTACAACATGAATGAAGAAAAGACTGTGCTGACCACTCATATTAGTTGCATTCTCAGAACCAGTCAGATCAGTTAAAATGTCAGCTGTAGTTCACCATTATATGCAAAATAGACTGATTGAGACTGTCCCTTTCTCAGACTTTTTTCTCCCCAAGGTAAATGAATCTGATGGCTGTCTAGCCTATAAGTGAAATTGCTTGGAAGTTGTATTTTCTGTTCTGGTCATTCAATTAAATTCAATTAAAAAAAAAACCAACCTCTAACAATGCTACTATTTATTGAGCACATGCCAAGCTCCGTTCTGGAGGCTTTGCATTATTTTAAATTCTCACAGCAATGCTATAAAATAATAGATCACATTATAATGGAGGTCCAAGGTTGGTGGCACTGGCATTTGATCCCACTTAATTCTGAGTGATTCTAAAACCCATATTCCTTCCACTGCCTCATACTAAGAAAAATGTTGTCAAGAGAAGCAATGGCCGGGAGAAAGAGAATCAACAAAGTCCTAAACTTCTAACGTGCTAGAACTAAAATCTAAACCCAGATATTAATGGCTCCACAGCCTGGGCTCTTCATTATTATTTACATCACCACATAAAGCATCAGTTGCCTTTAACTCTCCCTCGTGCCAGCCTCGTAAGGGAGGTTCTACAGAGAAGAGGATGCAGCACACTGCCTCTCCATAGCCGTAAGAAAGAGTGGAGGACATACATTCACAGAATAACAAGCAAACTCCAGACTCCAGCGGCTGTCCATCTGTCATATTTCACCAGCACTAACTAAAAAAAGTGAAGAAATGGAATTAATTTGCCTTATAGGAAAACAGGAGACAAACCACAAAGCAGTGAGCTTGCCTGGACTTACGGAGGAATTAGTCCTCAGATCACACTCTGGGAAGAAGTCAGTTATGAAAGTTCAGGACCATATTTTTGGAGTTCTTGTTAGAGACAGACGACAAGAGCTAGAATTTTTATTTGGCTCGGTTAAGATTGGAAAAAGTTGATTCTGGTTTGGCACAGAATATCCAACCTCTCTCTGGACTTAAAATACAATATTAAAATACTTTTTTTGAGTTATAATCGACTATCAGTTATCTTCAGTAGGGGAGGCAGAACGATAGTTATGATCTGAACAATCAAATACAAAGAGTATTCTCAGCACTTAGTTCACTTGCTCCTTACCTTCTTTCCAGTATGTTTTTGCTTCTCTTTTTCCTTCTTGGAGGATTTCTGGGAAATTCAGTAAGGGTCTCTGTTCATTTCAGCCATTCTCAGGACATGAACGTTCCTCTAAGTGTACGGTAAGTCCCGATTCTATGCCTGTGGCCCTGACCTCTTTCACGTCCCTCATTTCTATCTCTCGCTGGCTATTTCCACTTCATGCTTGATGTTACGAATTCTTAGTGCTAGAGATGTAGTTGTTTTCCCTTTCCTCTAAAAACACTTGATGTTCTAATTCCCTTCTCTCATTGGTATTTACCAAGCACTTGGAATGGTGCCTGACACATAGTAGGCACTCAGTAAATATTAACTATTAATATATAAATATTCCTTTAGTCTTGAAACCTCTCAGGTGTTTTTGATAACTTCCTTTTTTCTTAGTTTCCCATGTCCAATGAGTACCTCAACACATTCCTGTTTTTACAAATATAATTCTTGCACTTGTCCCCTCCTTTCTACCCCACAATTTTTATCCTAAACCAGGGCTTTGTCATATCTCATATCAGACCCAGACCCCTCCCGGGCTCTCTACCTTGTATCAATCCCCTACCCCGCCACATACCACTTGAACTTAATCCTGTTAGACTTTTTAGTGCTATGTCACTATCTACTCGAAACTCTCCAATGGCTCCCCATTACCAAGAGCAAAATCCACCTTCAGTCAAGACTCTCTACAGCCTGGCCCCATTTATCCGTTTGGAGCTTTCTCATCCTCTATATGAATCCTTGCTGAAGTCAAGCAGCAACTTCACTGTCCCATGAACATTACATGCATTTTCCTACCTCTCTTCTGTTTTCACTCAATTGAGTAATCCAAATCTTGCTCATGTTTATGGACTCAGGTCAAATCTTACCCCCTGTCTACACATTCGTGACATTCAAGGTGCCTCTTTCCTCTTCTCTCTTCCTTGCCCTTTCAAGCTGCCAGTTTACATTTCAGTATTTCATTCATTACCAACCTGACCTGTTTTGTTGCTTTTTGTTACTTAACTTTTTATGTGTATCTTCTTTCCCATAATAGACAATACACTAGTCGAAGTAAGAATCAAATCTTGTCCTTTTATTATCCTTTGCAGAATCCAAATTAGTGTCTTGCTTGTGTTAAGTATTCAATAAGTACTTATTGATTTGTTTTGAACTTCCAAAAGACTAGTCTTGGAAGTTTCCCCTGCTATGTTCTCACTTTCTAGCCCCCCAACATCCACCCCTTCTATGTCATACATACACACACACACACACACACACACACACACACACACACCCCATTTAGTACAAATTCATGTGGAAGAAAGGGACTCTCTAAATATTGATTTTTTTGAAGTTCTAAAGAGGGTATACCTATAACCTTTATTTTCTGAAAACAATAAGACAAAAAGCAGAGCTGACTTCATTCTTGCATGGGCCCTTTAAAAATTTCCCCTCTTTGAATGTTCTCCCCATTATACTGTCCATGAGAACATCTCTCCACCCATGAGAATCATATAACCCACCCAAATCTTATTCCATAAGAAAGAAAAAGAAATACTAATTTTTTTGTTATTGTGGCTTCTGGCAATGGTTTCTTTTAATCTGGAAACTAAAACCATTGGGGAAACCTGAAACATATGTATAAAATAATATTTGCAAGTTCTTTACCAATGTACATTCATTTCATTAGTTTAGGGACAGAGAAAAAATAATACTCAGGCACCTGAGTGGATCAGTTGGTTAAGCTTCTGACTCTTGGTTTTGGCTCAGGTCATGATCTCAGGGTTGTGGGATCAAGTCCCATGCCAGGCTCTGTGCTCAGTGTGGAGTCTGCTGGAGACTATCTCCCTCTCCCCCTGTTTCTCTCTCTCTCTATCTAAAATAAATAAATAAAATCTCTTTTAAAAAGTAGAAGAGAAAGTGAGGGTGAATTTTCAAATATTCACACTAAGATCTTCTCTATATTTGGCTCAAGTCTTGATTGATATCCAGGATGTCAGTATCTGCAGAGATATTTATGGGTCAATGCAGAAAATACACAAAGCGAATGTTTCACAGATGGGAAATTAAGAGCTGAGGATAGTTCAGACTTTCTCCTTTGTAGATAACACCAGGACATGAAGTAGTAGTCCAGGTGGAAATCAGAAAGTTATTATTAATAAGTCTCTCTGAACCTCAGCAAAGGTTTAATCCCTGTGAAAGCAGAGGGAAGTTAATTTGATTAACACTCGCCTGAATTCCCTCATATTTGGGCATCCTAGCATAACCTAGAGGAATTTAGCATTTTGAGTCAATTTCCTTCCATCTCTTCCAATCATTGTGAGGTCACTTGGATTATATAAAATTAAAACACATTCAATGTGATTGAGGGAGAGGAGCAAAATAGCCTGAAGAAATGCAGTGTTTGATGTGTTCAATTACAAAGGGGGTTGGGGTGGGTGTACAAGAGGGAGATAATGTGAGGGCGCAAGCACACGCTGGAGAGGAATGAAGAGAGGGAGAGAAGACGAAGCAGCGTGCAGCATGCTGGATAACATTTCCATGGCAACCACATCACATCCACAGAGAACTGCCAAAATAAGTCAAGATCCAAGTAAGTAGGTGTTGGTGGAAAGAGGAGATTAGAACTCAGCAATGGACAAAAACCACCAGAGAAGATAAATGATCTTTGTAAGTTGAACTCTTCTTCCCATTTCTTTTTCTAACCATCCCCAAAGCCCCAGTTTAAGTGAGAAGGCAAAGAAATGTGGCTGCTTCCCAATCAAAATTTCATCCAGGAAGGTCTCAGGATGGTAGAGAAGAGGCTTAAGAGTCCTCAATAAAGCCAAAAGTGAGGTAAATCATTTCCCTATAGCCATTAGCTTTCTTTCACACCTTTCTTTTGCTTGCAGTCATTTGCATTTGAATAGATTTGAATAGATTTTTTTCATTTTTCAGGTGGCTTAAGGAAGGGAAATAAAATTAATGAAAATATTACTGGACATGTAAAGACAGGTGCAAATTTCCTACATCAACGGTCTAGGCTGCTTGCCTGTTGGTGAAATCTATCCCTGTAACATATGGGGAAGCCCACTGAAAAAATATAGTCAAGACAACTAGTGGAAACTAGGTGCTTGGAAAGATCTTTTTCTTAAGACACTTACAATTATCCAGCAAAAACTTTAGGGTATCACATAAAAGAACCATCAAGACTTCCAGGGTTTTTGTGCTTTCCCATAGCATTCATCGAGAGCCCCAAGATAGCATGGTGCTCCTCCACACAGCTTTATACTCAGAGGCCATGCTGGGTCTCTGATGCTCACCTGAGAAGTCTGTTATATATATGAATTTGGAGGGCAACCCCAGGGACAGGGATTCAATATACCTGGAATAGAGCCCGAGAACATGCACTTTAAAGCTCCCTGGTGGTTCTCTTGTATAGATAGGTATGGAAATCATCCAATAAAGCACACTTCCTTCCCCTCCTACTCCCTTGGGAATTCCCCTACTCTTGGTAAAGAGTAGGGAAGCAAGCCTTTCCTCACCCCTGGGAGTGGTAGATTCATTGAACCTAGCTGAATTGCCCTCATGCATTCACCAGGCCAGAAAAACACCATTTGGCATTAAAAAATGAACCTGAGACCAGCACCAGATCTCCAACTACTCTTGGAATCACTCTTGTATAAATGTTGGTGGGAGATGGGGAAGGGGTGAACTAGGGAGAAGAGAACATAGTTTACACCAAAGGGCTTAGACAGAAAGCAAGAATAGTTAGGTCCTAAAGGAAAATAAACAGCTAATTTTGAATGAGAAATAAAAGCACTCTTTATTCTCTATCCATCCACAGAGGTACTTCCCTGCATCATATGGCCTTGCTATAAAAATCCCAAAGAATTCAAAAGATCCCTTGATATCCCTTATCTCAAAACTTAGTTCTTGTACCTCTTAATAACATCATCCTTCTGATTCATATTTATACAACCCAACATTTGAGGAATCTCTTCCCAAGCTAATGCCAACAAAATAGAAATTTACAGGGTGAGGCAACTGACAAGAGCAACGTCAAGTTTATGCAACAAATGATCGCTGGGCCCTAAAAATACATCAGATACTATGAATACAGAAAAAAGTAAAAGACGTTAATTGCATCTCCCAAGCACTTACTCTGTTACAGATATTTTGCATGTGTTACCCATGTAATCCCACATCACAGATGAGGAAACTAAAGCTCAGAAAGGTGACTCATTTTGTCAAAGTCATATAGCTATTTAATGACAGAAGGGAATTAAAATTGACATTTCTCTGATCCCCAAATTATACTTTTTTAACTTACTGCACTAGCTGTTTCCTACCATTGGGGTACAAACAGAAATGCATATATGAAAATTAATATTGCTGGCCACACGTCCACTTTTCCCCTCTATTTCAACCCCCTAAGTGGTACCAAGGATGCATGAACTTATCATGGGAGAAAAAAAAAGAATGCCTTTTTCTGAGCACCTGAGTGGCTCAATTAAGCCTCTGACTCTTCCTTTTGACTCAGGTCACTATCTCAGGGTCATGGGATCAAGCCCTGAGTCAGGCTCTGCACTCAGTGGGGGGTCTCTTAGAGACTCTCTCCCTCTGCAACTCCCCCTCCCCCTCTACACGCACATGCACACATGCACACATGCACACTCTCATGCCCTCGCTCTCAAATGAATAAATAAATACATCTTAAAAAAAAAAAAGAATGCCTTCTTCTGAGAAGAGCTAAACTTTTATCCCTTAGTCCAGGGCTAGGGAAAGGGAAGATAGCCCTTCCATGAGTGCAGTAAAAAATTATACATATATATGTATATACATATATATGTATGTATATCTCTCTTTGCCTATCTTCATTTTCCCCTTTGTTCAAGCTTGAGGCTTTGTATTCCTTCTACTTGAGAGGTGATGGACTCGGAAGAATAATGAGGATTTGATGGGATGTCAAAGACAAAGAACAAGGAGCTTGGTGTTTTATGAAAAGTTGCAATGAGATTCCTAAGGGATGCCCCAGTCAATTCTCCAAAGAGAAAACAGACAAGAAGAAGCATTTATCAAAGAAATAAAATAACCTGTATTTTGGGTATGTCCCAAAAGCTTTATATATATGTATTTCAGAATGGGAAACTATTGCATGAAATGTGCATCATCACTTCCACTCACCTGTCCTTTCCCTCCTCCTCATCTTCTAAATACTGGCCTGCCACTGCCCCCTCTTATACAAACAGAGCGTAGAAATAAGTGACCTCTGGGTGTTATACACAACTAAGGAATCACTGAACACTACATCTAAAACTAATAATGTCCTATATGCTGCCTAATTGAACATAATAAAAAAAACTTTTTTAATAAATAAAAATTAACAATGAATACTGTTATGCTGAAAATAAATTAAAAAAAAATTTTAAACAATAAATAAAAATTAAAACACATGAATTTTAAAAAAAGAAAGAAAGAAGTGACCCCACAAGTACAACATGCTAAGTACAGTAACACCAGGAAGTGAGAGCATAGGGGAGGACACAGAAGCTGTGTGGGGAAGGAGATTATGGTTTCACAAGGCAGGAGCTAGTTTAGCTGGGTCTTTTTTTTTTTTTTAAAGATTTTATTTATTTATCTGACAGACAGAGATCACAGCAGACAGAGAGACAGGCAGAGAGAGAGAGAGAGGGAAGCAGGTTCCCTGCTGAGCAGGGAGCCGGATGCAGGACTCGATCCCAGGAACCTGAGATCATGACCCGAGCCGAAGGCAGCTGCTTAACCCACTGAGCCACCCAGGTGCCCCAGTTTAGCTCGGTCTTAAAGAATGAGTTCACCTGGAAGAAAAGAGAGAAGCATGTGGAAAAACATGTGCAAAGGCAAATGTCTGCAGAAATGATGATACTTTGGCTTCAGGCTAGGATGGAGGAAAGGGAATAAGGTCACTATAGTCAGGAAAAGCAGTGGCAAGGTTTAAGCCTAAAAGAGAGACTGAGGTCATTTATGAAGGTCTTACACATGATGCTCTATCTGGATAAATAAGTAACCAAAAAGAGTTTTCAAACAAGGCAGATAAGTGGATCCAATTAGTTTTTCTAATTAATTTTTTTTTGTTAAGAAAGATATGCTTGGCATGAAGAAAAGTTAAGGGGCTCAGAGTCAAGATAAGAGAAACAATGTGAATTTCAAACACAGTAGTGGCAACGGTGATGAAATGCCTAAAGACAATCTAAGAGACTATTGTGAACCCAGTAGATGGATGTGGAATGTGAAGTGTAATGGATTTCATTGCATCCATTGTTCCTGCTCATTACAGGGAGAAGCAGCACGGCTCTGAGCTCTGCCGGCCACTCTCAAGGTATGACACCTTGCATGTATGGCCTTTCTTATTGTAACTCTCCCCTCTTTAGGACTTCAAAGTGAGCAATGAGCTGACTGGTTCTTACTCAAATTGCAAGAGGAAAGAGAAGGAAGGCTGGGAGAGTCAAGGAGGAAACAGAGCTTGGGGTATTAAACAAAGACCTAGAAAGGAGGCAACACAAGCATTTTCAGGTTGAAAGTGCATGCTGGCAGAAGCATGGAGAATGATCTGAAGGACCAGAAGCTGTGTGGGGAAGGAGATTATGGCTTCACAAGGCAGGAGCTAGTCATGTGCCCCATCTTTGGCATGTCTGATAAAAGTAATTAAACTACTTCAGAAGCCCTCCTTTCTTCAGATTTGGAAATTCTGCTTTCTTTCACCTTTTTGGAGGCTCTTTAACTATTTTCATTCTTCTTGCTCAGGCCCTCTCAAAATCACGGGCATCTCTTTTACATAGTGAGAGACAAGACTGCATGATTACCTCAGCAATTTTTCCAAAGTCTATACCCTGACCTCCCCTCAAATGTTAGCATGCAGAGACGCCAGCACAAATAATTTGCAAAAGTTGCCCCAGGTGATTCTAGAATCTGTCTCCACCCTACAGCCTCACCCCCAACTGAAAACTTCTACTTTAATGTGTGGCTGACCTATGCTGAGTGAGAAGAAAAACTGCACACCAATTTGATACTTCAGTGAACTCATATGGACTCTGGCTCCCTCACTCTGGCTCCCTCTCATCACAGCATTGTATTACAGGACCATGTTTAAGTCATGGCTCACTGCGATTCTGGCTGTATTTTGCAGTCCCCTTCCATTCTGTCTTTCTGCAAGTCAACTCTTCATTATTGGCACTAAATGGAGGACAGGGAGGGCATACGTAACCCAAATCAATAGATAACTCCAGCCCTTATCATAGGCAAAGGGTTCAAAATTCTCTCGCACCAAGCCTTTTACAGAGCTGCTATCATGAAGCAAACTTAATGGTGCTTTCACTGTTCTCTTTGCTCCTTCACACCTGCTGGTGGATGTCCTAACAAGCAGCCAAATGACCGAATCCCAGCAGGAGGGATAAGGGTGAAAAGCAAAAGACCTAGAAACTTCACAAAGAGGATAATAAGTGCCTAAATGATGGGCTCTTAGAAAATCAGGCCCTGGTTGATGAGGCTTATTTTTTTTTCCCCCTACATGCAATGAAGACAAACCATCAAGCAAGTCTGCTCCAAGATGTAAATTCTGAGTTGCCGTGAATTACTCCCACAACTCAGGAGAGAGGCAAAGAATGGGAAAAGCCTCAATTTTCACTTTTTAAATGTGTAACCATAACCTTAAAATTCATCCAATTCAGGAAGCAGCTTGTCTCTGGATGTGATGAAAAAAAAAGTCTATTGAGTCTATCAGGGCTTCTGACACACTCACAGATGGTGCAATTAACATCTAGCTCTGCCTGTACTCCTAGCCTACCCCTTTCCCCCTTGTCACTGTACTAGCTTTGAGCAACACCTGATTTCATCTTCCCTTTTGTTCTAGCCCTTGTTTTCTCTTCTGTGGGTGCTGTAGACACTGGCACTGGGGGTGGGGAACTTCATTTCCTTCGGCAGTGACATTCTGAGAGCAGGGCCTAGAATGGAAAGGCTGGAATGTTGGCCCCGCCTCCACGCTCCTCATCCCTGAAGGTGTTTTTTTGTTTTGTTTTGTTTTGTTTTCCATTCTCCCAAGATTGTGCTTAGGGAGGAAATAACCACCAATGAAGCATCGCCTTTTAAAGAGATCTGAAGCAAATGTGGCCCACGTGAACATGATGTCTGTGCGGTGAAAACACGGTATCTGAGATAGGATTTTCTGTACTTCTTTGTGCATTTCAGGAAATTCCCATTTTAAAAATGTTTCACTGTATGGAACATAGACAGCAAACCTATGCCCGTTCTATTGTTCCACAGTTAATTAAAGCAGAGAACGTTGATCCTGTAACATTTTGCTGTTACATGGTATTTACTCCTGCTGGAAATGAGTCTTCTGTACCCAATTCAACAGGCGCCTCTGAAATACGCACCAAAGTAACAGATAAGGTTCACTTTCCCATCTCACATGTAGAATGATAAATAGACCATTCCCAATCAGGTAGGTAGTGTTCCTAACTGAGAGGCTGGAACCCTATTCAGAAGAGATCGGGTGCGTTCGGGGTGGTATGGCCATAGCCTGGGACCTTATTCAGATGTAACCAACGTTGCCCAGAATAGGACGGTGTCTCCCAGCTTCCGCTTTTAGCCAGAGGTCACCTCTCCACATCATTATCAGCCTTGCTCCATGGTTTATGAGGCAATGAATGCATAACACACACCGCTAATGGAGGCATGTGTGCGCTGTCCGATACTGACGCTGCCTGATGTGCAAGACGTGATTTCACATTTAGGGATGTATCCAATTCCCAACAAATCCCGGCCTGGTGAAAACAACACAATCCTCCCAAGGAGGGTCCCTATACAAGAACAAAGCATCAGGAAAACAAATGCCTTTTGTGGAGGCGTGAAAACACGAACTGCAGTTGCTAATACCACTTTTGTACATAAAAAAATGACGTGTGTGTGTCTGGATAAAAAAAAAAATTGTAACATTTCTAAAAAATTTATAAACTTTTTAAAGCCTGGAAGAAAATAAAACAGTATTAGCTATGTGTGCAATAAAAAAATATTTGCATTCTTCTCATACTTATGTGAAATTTCAAGTGTGAGTGTATGTGCGTATAAATTGTATTTTACAAACCAAAAAAAGGATCTACTTTGGTCATCTGCACAGCATATTACATAGTAAATGAAAATTATTACTGTAATATGTAGAAGCTTGAGGAAAAATTCATCCATCACAACATCATCTGAAAAGCATAGTGAAAAACAGGATGTACATTATGATGGCAAATGTATCAAATAGATATTCATGTCAAAGGCTAGAATAAAATTAAAATACTTATGTTACAGTGGTGGGATTTTAGGTGAATTTTCTCTTGCCTCCAATTTCCGTATTGCTTCTATCAATCTTTCAATCTATGCATCATCTTAAAAATAATGTAATCATTGTCCATCAACAGATGACTGGATAAAGAAGATGTGGATTATACAATGGAATAGTACTCAGCCATCAAAAAGAATGAAATCTTGCCATTTGCAACAGTGTGAATAGAACCAGAGGGTATTAAGCTAAGCGACATAAGTTAATTAGAGAAAGACAAATATTGTACGATTTTACTTGTATGTGGAATTTAAGAAACAAAACAGATGAACATAAGGGAAGGGATTGAAAAATAAAATAAGATGAAAATTGGGAGGCAAACCATAAGAGAGGCTCTGGAAAACAAACTGCGGGTTGCTAGAGGGGAGTTGGGTGGGAGGATGGGTAACTGGGCAATGGGCATTAAGGAGGGCACGTAACGAGCACTTGATATTATACACAACTGATGATTCACTGAATTCTACTCCTGCAACTAACAATAAAGTACATGTTTACTCAGCTGAATTTAAATAAAGAATAAAAAATATGCAATCACTACCATAGCTTGTTAAGTCAGTTTATTATGGGTTGGGACCAAATCCCTCAAGAAATGGAGACAAGTTGGCTCTGAGATTAAACTAGTAAAATTCAACCCATTGTGGCTGATAGGGGTTTACATACAACATCACAAAGGTTGGGGAATTAGAAAGACCTGAGCTCACGTCCCACCTGTGATGGCACTGTGATGCGGGCCTTGGGTGAGCTGGCCTCTTGAAGGCCTCCTTTCCCCAAATACCCAAGATGTACTGATGTTTATGGGGGGGGGGGTGTTGGTGGGGAGACTAACTATACTGCCTAACACTAATAGGTAATTAATAAATGATTGCTACTTGGGTCTCCTAAGTCAAAGTAGACTAAGCAGAGCCTGGATCTTTTTCCAAGTCATTCTAAAGGTATAAGAAAACTGCAAAAGAATCAAAGTAATTAACATAAGTAATTTGTTTAACAGGAATCTCTGAAGAAAGATTGAACTGACAAAGGAAACTTGCCATTTGAAATTTATAAAAGAAGAACCAACACCAATGACTTTTCTAGCACTGTAGAGGACTACACCTGGAAAAATGTTTTTTCTTATCCAAATACCTTTGCAGGTAAGATGGGGACTGAGATAGGTACATCATAACTTTAGTGACACCAGCCCCTCAGACCTGGTAATTTGCTTCTTTTCCTGTGGTCTAGACCAGGGAATCTGGTCTACCAGGGAATCTTCTTAAAACTTAAAACTCAGCATGGCAACTCCAGCATTTCAATAGAAGAGGAGTTCTTTGAAGAGCAGCAACATGTAGTCTGTTTTTGGGGGAGGATGGGGTGGGAGATGTTAGCACACTGGAGCTCTTAAAAATGCCACTTGCAGGGACATTTTTGACATACAACCTAAGTAAAACAGTGGATTTATTTGCCACAGCTCAGAAGGGGCACTTGGCAGGAATTTTAAGAAAGCCAAGTACTAACCCCCTCCTCTTGACCTATGTGATCTAGTTAACTGTGGAACTTCCCTACGAGGAAGAGTCTAATGAGCAATTAACCAGTAGAAAAATCTTCCTAATAGATATTTTTAGTGAATATTGGAAGTTCATTAAAAATAGCTACAAATTCTTTATCACTTCCTCTTTCAAGAGGTAGTCTATTTCTCCCATCCTCCCCCAAACTGGGTGGAGCCTGCTTTGACCAAGACAAGACAGAAGTAACACTGTGCCAGGTGGAATGAGCCACCAAGCCTTGAGGAAGCCCAAGTAGCAAACGGAGAGGTCTACGTGGAGGAAAATTGAGTCTAATGTAAGAGCCATCCCTGGTTTGCTATCGGCATGCGCCATCTTGAAATTAGATCCTCCATCTCTGGTCATTCTAACTGATGCCACCTGGAGCTAAAATAAGCTCTCCCTGTTAGTCCTTCCCATTCTGCCAAACCATTAGCCAAATGATTGTTGTTATTGGAAACTAGTAAGTTTGAAGGTGACTTGTTATGAAGAATTGATAATGGAAACTATTACTAACAGGCACCTGTTTAATACCTCAGTCTGTTATGTTTTGGTAAGGACAGATTATTGCCCTGACACTTACTGACTCAGAGAGTAAAATCCAGATTGGGGGACTAGAAATCCAGTCAATATAATTTTATCGAAGTAAAAACTTCTGTTTAGTTTCTGCTCAGGGACCCCACTAACCTTCCTCTACAATACTTATTTATTCATTTATTATTGTTTTAACTATATTCACTTAACTAATTTCAAACAACTATTACATGTTAGGCTCTGGGGATTCAGTAGCAAACAAGACAGACATGGTCCCTGCCTTCTCAGGGTTCTTGTTCTAGAAGACGACAAAGTTCATCTCACCAACTGCAACAGCAGTATCTGCTCTAAGTGAATTCACTACCACTGCACAATCCAGGCCAGATCCCAGTGGAGGGTCTGCTCTGCTGGTGAAGGCTGGCTTAGAACACAGGAAGCCCAGAATGGATCCACTGAAATCTGCATGTTGAACAGCTGTTTCAAGTTCCTATTGCTTCTTCTCCAGACTAACAATCAAAGATCCAGGGGAGAATGGTACCCACCCTCCTGAACACAACCTCAGTTTAGAGTTCTCTGGAGAAAAGACAAATGTAAAGTAAGGTAGAGGTTTAGATTTGCCAAGAGAAGAGTCCTGGAAGGCCTCTTGAAAAATCTGTATGCAACTCCTTTACCAAAGAAGGGTAGTGTCTTTGCTATACAAATCAATATTGGTCAATTCAAACTCTGAGAAGGTTTTATGTTTTGTTTTGTTTTAATTTGAATAATTTCAGCAATACAGAACCTTAGCAATTTGCCAACTAATAATCACTTTAATTAAGATTTGTATAATGAATGTCTTATGACTCATGGATCTCTTTCATGTACCTCACAGTTCTTTCATTATCATTCCCAGGAACTGTTTTCCATGGGGCCTTAGATAAATCCTCTGCAGCTTCTACGATCATTCCCGCAGTAAGAGAATTAGAACTGTTAGAAATGTCTAATTTAGGGGCACCTGGGTGCTCAGTGGTTAAGCGTCTACCTTTGGCTCAGGTCATGATCCCAGAGTCCTGGGATCGAGCCCCACATAAGGCTCTCTGCTCAGCAGGGAGCCTGCTTCCCCTCCTTATTCTGCCCACTGCTCCCCCTGCATGTGCGTACGCTCTCTCTCATGCTAATAGATTTCTAAAAACCTATAAATAAATAAATAAATAAATAAATAACACAAAAATGTCTGATTTGACCAGTTCAAAAATACACTTCCCAGGATCTTTCCCTTAAAGAGGGAATCTCAAGTATTTACTTTTTAGTTGATTACTTTATGTACCAATCAATCAAAACTGCTTCGACCCAAGGAGCACTTCATCATATGACAACACAGCCAGAGCACGCACATGGCATCTGTTTGCTCAGAGATCTATGGGTTTCCTGGTCTGCTCTTGGGCTCCCGACTTTGGTGGATCAGGGATAGATGGAAACAGCTAGAATGAAAATTGTCTTAAGAGGCTATGTGCTGAAACCAAGCAGCACAGCTGTTAAATGAGCATCAGGATTTCAACACAGCCATAGACCCCATTAATCTGCCCTCCACAGGCATAGACCCCATTAATTTGCCCTCCACAGGCATAGAGCCCACTAATCTGCCCTCCACACCACAATAGCTCAAGTCTCTCCATTGCTGGGAGGCAATTCTGATTATAAACTGGGGCTTCAGCTCACTTCCAATGGAGAGCAAAGGAAGACACGGGAGAGCACAGACCAGCGCTGAGAACTGGAAGTACAGTGTTGGATTCCCATCTCCTTCCTCTCTATTCTCTTAGACCCTGGCCTCCCAGGTCCCTCTTCTTCCTTAGTTTGATGCCCCGAGTTGTCTCGGGCTGTCCAAAGTTTCCGGAGCTCTCTCAGGCATCTTGGGCAAGATGTTCTACATTTCCTGCTTGTTCCTCCTTTCCCTTCACATGATGTGTTCAACTCCCATGCCTTAGAGCTAAGGTGTCAGCCAGACCCAGAGGAAAGCAGACTACACATTACATTCACACCACGGGGAAGGACTGTTGCTTACGAGTGTGCAGCCAGGTCCCTGCACAGACGCGGGAGGGTCACCAGGATACAAGCGTGGTCAATTCGTGTTTTCATCATCATGGTTTTCCAGTGCATGGCAGGAAAGGGTTTTGAGGAATGAATACTTTTTTCTAATTTGCACCAATGTGACTTGTGGGCTAAACAGTTCTGCAAATCCCTGATAAATGCTTGCCCTCCCAGGGGTATTGATGTACTCAAACAAATTTCTAATTGGGCAGAAGCTTTGGGAAGAGATTTTGTGCAGTGGGTGGGCTTCCTTTAAGTGATTCCCCTCTTATCAGGTGAGCTGGAGGAGGGGAAGAAAGGCTAATGGGCCTTATTTGGCTGGAACAGAGGACTTTTTCCTGTGCTCCCACTCTTCGTGTTTCTGTTGCTCCTAAAACATTGCTGTTGTCTTGCAACCTTGTAATTTTTTTATTTTTCACTGTAACAAATCAGAATATGCAGTTAAGAGAAATAATGTCACCTTCCAGAGGTAACCACATAATTATGTTGGCAATTTTCTCAGACATTTTCCAAGAATATATAAATGCAATAGAAATATAGATTATATTATACACAACTGCTCTAACCTTGTGTTTTCACTTAATACTTTCATCTCTTCCCTACCACACACACACACACACACACACACGCACACACACATGCACACATGTAAGAATATGTAATATTTTTAAAAACTCATAATATTTCATTGAATGATTAACCAAAATTTGATCAAGGTCATAATGGAAATTTAACATATTTTCAATTTATAAAAACTAGGTAATCACCCTCCTCGGCATGCCTTTTTGTGCAATTAACCTTTTCTTTATTTTAAGTAAGGCTGACCACAACCTCCATCAGTTTACTCCCAACTGCCTCTTCTCACCCAAAGAACACATACACGCATTTATGAAGGGTCCCGACTACCCCCTTAATTGGGTACCCACCTCTATACAGTCACTCCTATTCGCAATCACATTCAGATTCAGACTTAAACTCACACAGAAGCCCACCCAGAGTACAGATTCAGGCATTTACTTGCCTCTGTCATCCAAAGTGAGAGACAGGCTGCGGTGGGACTAGGGGTGAGCAAGCATGGAGACAGGTGGGACAGGAGTTCTGAAGGTGTGGGAGAAATGAAGTCAGGCAGGGATTTATCAGGGACATGCGAAATAATGGGGTCACGCTGGTGGCATCTCCAATTATGTGAAGAGAAGACAACATAGTGGGTCCCAGCTAGGAAAGGTGTGATGGCAGACACTGGGAGGCCAGCAGTGAGGTCTATGCTCCAAGGGCACAATGGAGTGAGGAAGACCTCACCAGATAGGTAACTACTCGGCAGCTATGCAGGGCCAGGGGAAAATGGCCCCCGAGGGATCTCAGAGGAGAACAGAACCACAGGTGAGAAAAGAGAAAGAATGGAGAAGGGCTGATAAAGAGAACCAGGATGCCATCCCTATGGAACATAGTGTTCAACCGGTCAATCCCTACACGTGCAGTTACCCAGCATTGCTTGAGGACTCGAACCAAATCCTGACACAACCTACAGACAACCTCTTATTCTGCTTTCACCTGTGTTCAGAAATATGCTGAAGTAAGCCTGCAGCGTTACAGTCCTTCTTGGTCACCCCACCATCCCTCGGTGCCACGCCAACTGGAGAAGGACCCAGATACCCACCTAATGTGGGGCCCCTCATCCCTAAATCCTATTAACACCATCTCCAAATAAACTCTTTGCATCACACTCAGACCCCCCAACTCCAGTCATTCCCATGAGACATTGCCATGTCTTTCTCTATCAAATGCAGATAAAACAGTGTGCACATCATTAGCTCTGCTGTGAGGGTTAAATGAACTATACATGTAGAAAAATAGAGAACTTTGTCTGGGGTCTTATAAAAGCTCAAAGAATTTAATTATTTTTATGATTGTTTCCTTGTGTATAAATAAAACGCATGTCACTGACACTTGACAATCCTCATCTTTTACTTAGATCCAAATTTTAAGGAGCCAGTTTCCTCTTATCTGACAAATCAGTGTCAAATGGATGATATCAGTGGAACATTCCCATGACTGATAATTCCTTAGATTCTCCTTCTCTGATGCTGATGTGTCATCACACCGGCATACCCTGACTGGACCATCTTACCTATTTTTTTTTCCCTTTTCCTCTGATGGTAATATGCCATCTCTACCCATTTTTGCATATCCACAGTACCTCACACAGTGCTTTACACATAAGAAGTATCTAATGAATGTTGAATTTTATCCCCTGCTCTTCCACATTGGCTAATCCCCATTACCCACTATCTCCTTAACCTCTCCATAAACCACAAAGCCATTTCACGAGCAAATAAATATCATATATTCTTACAATTATTTGCAGTAATCACTATGTCTATTTTTTCAGATTCTTTGGACAAAGTACTCTAAAATACACTAGAGGAAACACTCCCAAACTGATCAGACAAAAAGGGAGTGGACAATATAAGGCATAGTGCCTTGTCTTCTCTAGGTCTGTAATTCTGTAAGTCATTTCATAACAGCAAGGCACATGACCATGTCTACAAGGATTCCAAAAAACATAGTTACACCACTTATAACTTATATTATGTTATGAGATTAAGTCTGTAAAAAAAATAATAAATTAAAAAAAAATGCACGGTGTTCCCAATGTCCCTACCTAAAACCTGGTCCAGTCATTTTTACTTCCATTGAAAATGGCCTATGAACTTCACATGGAAAGTCACCGATGAAATCTCCCAAATAGTTATTTTGTGCTCAACCTAAATTCCTGCTCATTACAGGAATTATTTTCAAATAATGTAGAGAAACTCAACAGTTCAGAGAACTTCAATAAAGATAGCTAAAGACATGGAAATAAACCCTTTGGTGACCAGTGTAAGAAACTGGAGTTGTTCAATATAGAGAATAGGGGTAGAAAGGTGATGAGATTTTGTCTTCAAGTTCATGAAGGGTTATTATTAGCACTGTAGTAATCATTGGTTATCCATGCCCAGAGTGGACAAAACGGGAGACAATAAATTAAGTTACATCAGGAATGATTTCAATTAGACATAAAGAAGAACCTTCCAGCTGATTAATTACTAGAATGAACCACTTGATGGAGACTGTCAGTCTCTGTCTCCAGAGGGCTCCAAGGAGAGAATTAAAAATCTCCATCTTGGGAGGCTTTGGAAATCATCTACCTATAGGCACAATGACATCTAGAGGTCCTTTCCAATTATTTGATTTGTTGACTCTCACAGTGTTTACTAATCACAGAAATATATTGGAACTGGTAAAAGGCTGAGGATCAATAAGGCTGAGGAAAAGCGGGGATTAGTGATAGAATTAAGTTCTGATTAGACATCAGAAGTGCCATCCTCCAATACGATCATATTCGAGCCCTGTCAAGATCAAAAGAAAAATGCATAAGCCCATATTTTCTCAGTGGGAGACTACATGGTCAGAAATGAAATAAAGTTTCTTCCAGTGACCTAAGCAGAACTCAATCAGTAGAGAGCATAAAAAAGCCAAGGCAGACTCATTATTTAACCATATTTTCCAGTACACCAACATGCCTCCTACAGATCTAAAGTCCAGCTTTATGCTGTACCACTCAATGGACAACAATATACCCCAAGTGAGTCTCACATGTTTCCTCCTGTAGCCTGCGCTTATAAATTCATCCCTCCTTCCTTCAGCCACGTCTAACCAAAGTCCTAACAGCCTTTAAAATCCCAACACAGATGCCACCTTCTCTGTAAAGATATTTACCAAAATCCCCAAGCTGGAGTACACATCTCCTTCACTGTATCACTGTGTTTGGACCTTGTCACTGCACCCATCAGACCCCTACAATCCCTGGTTGCCTTGGCTTGGCATAGCTATAGACGTAGACAATAGGCAGTCAGCTATAGTGGGAGAAATGTTGACCTGCCTCATCCCAGACCCAGACAGTAGCTCACATGGCTGTCTCCTTCCCTTTGACACAGGCTTTCTGGACACAGTCTCCTTTTCCCTCCACTCAAGAACTTGCACCACATTCATTATGCCTTGCCAAGCCTCTTGTTGAGCCTGGCTATGGAATGGAAATCAGCCTCTCCCACCCTTTGCTTCTTGCTGCCCATAAAGACATACATAAGTCCCTTTCTGTTCAAAAATATTTTCCTTAATCACAATGCACTTGTAGATAAGTGGGAATGAATTTTTAGAACACAGATTATGATAAAAATGAAGACATCCCTATGATTTTGGTTTAGCTTCTTGGCTTGTTCTCTCCTGAGATGGTAAACGGAAGTCTCGTTTTGCTTTCATTCCTGAAGAAAGTACCAATTATCAAGCTGGTCACCTCTCACCCTATTAATGAAGGTCTTACAGTTCCTTTTACATCCTAGAGATTTATTCAAAGGAGAACAGCAGATCTACCCTAGCATCAGGTGGCATCTTGGAAAAATCTCCAGAATGGACAATAGCCAGTTAAGCAGGGCTCCTCACACTTTGTGAAGGACATATTTTAAATCA
This sequence comes from Mustela nigripes, assembly GCF_022355385.1. NCBI lineage: Eukaryota > Metazoa > Chordata > Mammalia > Carnivora > Mustelidae > Mustela > Mustela nigripes. The sequence continues at coordinate 56,727,080 of NC_081562.1, forward strand.
TGTCTGTGACTCTGGAGAAGCTTCTGACCCCCTTTCCATATTCAATCCCTATATCTCCCTGAATTCAACAGCTATGACACCAAAGAATCATAAACAGAACTGAATACTCCAAGATGTCCGTTAGCAATATATTTATAGAGTTTCCAAGACATTAATAGCATCTTCCCACAGTGTTTAGAATGTTGCCGTTATCTAAAGAAAAGATAAGTAGTGTCTTATCAGTGAATAATTAAATCAAGGCTTTTTTTTTTTTTTTTTGAACACTTAACAATCTCTTGCATGAGCGTGTGGCAGTCTTAAAGTCTGAAATTTTTACTTATCACCTATTTGGAGCTGTTTGGTGCAGGGCATGGGCTAGGTGGAAAATGTGAAAATACATAAAATATGAATGCTTGGTGGACAGCAGAGTGAAGAAATTTTATTTAGGTTTTTGGAAATTTGGTGGGGGTAGTATTTCTATCAAATACCTGAAAGAAAAAAAAGGAATGAAAACAGTAAAACTCTTTGGCTGAGAAATGATGCCCTGAGAACCAGTAACAAGTACTGATCAAGGTTACTGGGTGAGAGAAACAGGCTTCTAGAGCTCTTACAGAGCTCTGGTAGAGAGTTTCTCTGATGTGGATCCAAGCTGAGTCCCCAGACAAAGCTGGAAGACCAATGGATGTGGTGTTTCCATCTGTAGGCATCAAGGAGGTAGGAGTAAGTCAAGAGTAGGTGGAGATTCAGCAGACAGAGAGTCGTGCCAAACTTAGCCCAGCCATACCAGACCAAAAGGTCAACAGCAACTAAACTAATAAGGTTGCCAATTTACCACTGCCCATCAGAGCTCGTTTTGGAACTGAGCTAGCAATTATAAGATTCATTTTGACAGGCTGGGGAATGAGGAGAATCTATGCCCTCCCATTATCCCAACCCCCCATGATTTTTATTCTGCCACACTTAAAACAAATCTGTGGGAGTTGTATTACTCCCACTTTACAGAGAGAACTGGGCTTAACCTGAGGGAGGTTAAGAAGAGGCAGGCACTTGTGAAACCCAACTCACTTCCAAGTCTATGATATTATTCTTTCCCATTTGAAGATCATTTTCCTTAATAGGAAAGATGGAAGAAAAATAGGAATGGAATATTTCTGCTTTCATTTGTCATCCACTTACACAAAATCAACAGCCCTGTGAAATGATCCCTTCTTTTGGTTGTTCTTTTTTCTTCAAAGCTTAAGTTACCTTTATTGTCTCTGCATCTGAAGAGGAGGGGAGGGAAAATACTGAATCTATGTTTTTGAGCACCTACAATGTGATAAACACTTTCTACATTTTCCCCTATAAAATAAATATTATTTTCCCATTTTTTAAAAGAAGACACTGATACACAGCAGAAAGGTTAATCAACTTATATAATGTCACAAGTGTTGGTCATTCAAATTATCTTCTTGCAAAACTGCTATTATTCCTTGTTTATCAGCTTATTTTTCATTCATTCCAAAATATTTATTGAGTGCCTTTGATGGGTATTTAGTTCCAGACACTGTTCTGAGTATTTGACATACACTGGTAACATAAAAATCCTCGTTCTTATGAAGCTTAAATTCTAATGGTGGTAACCAGACAATAAATAATAAACCCAGATACAATGAATAAGTGGGTTTTCTTTAATCTTACGAATGTATATTTTTGAAAATCAAGCTTACTGTTTCTGGTTCCAGGTAAAACGTAACAAATGCCAACTTTTCCTCCCATTAAACACAACTACAAAACCTAGACAGAAGGCATGACACAGCTACTGGAGGTTTCAAGATATCAACATGTATATTGGGAAGAGAACACCAGAATTCAAAGTAACACCAAACTTGATGGCTTTAAGCAAGGCTCAGAATCTTATGATATTCCAAATACCTAAAATACAATCTAAAGTTACTCAAAATACACAAAACCATGAAGAGCTCAACTTGTAAGGGAAAAGACAACAGGCACCAACAATGTGATGATGACACAGATGTTGAAAGATTTCAGAGCGGCTGTTATAAAAATTCTCAAACAGGCAATCACAAACACTCTTCAAACAAAAGTTAAAAGAGAAGTCAAGGGAAATTTTAGAAGCCAAAATAAAACATCCCCACCAAATGGAAGCAGTGACAGAATGTCACTGGCAGAATAAAAAAGAGTCAGTGACTTAAAGGTAACAAGAACAGTTGGGCCGTACTTTCTCCTTGGAGGTCTAAGTACCATATGAGATTTAGATGAGACCATGACTGTGTACATAACCTATAAACTTCTAAGTTCTGATAACCACAACCCTAGCTCCAGGAACAAGAGCTATTCTTAAAGGTATTACTTCCCACTATTCTCTTTTTGTTCCTTCAGCCCTCCAGTTTCCTGTATAATATTCCCTCTGTTGACTGAAACACTTTACATTTATGGTGGGAATTTAAAATTACATAACCACCTTGAAAAATGGCTTGGCTGTATCTTACAAAGTTAGACATATACCTATCCTATGACCCAAAAATTCTACCCCTGGGTATTTACCCAAGAAAAATGAAAACATATGTCCACATAAGGATCTGAACAAAAATTTTGACAGCATTTTTATTCTTGAGTGCCAAAACTAGAAGCAACTCAAATGTTCATGAATGGGAAACAACATACTCTAATATACTTATACAATGGAATATTAGCCTAAAAAAAATCAGAGCTACTGATAAATGCAACATCAAGGTTGAATCTCAAAACATTATGTTGAAAGGATGCCAGACACAAAATAGCCTGTATTGCATGATTGCATTTATATGAAGCTCTGAGACAGGCTAAATTAATTTATAGTGCAATAAATCAAATAATGTTAGCTTTTGTGTGTTGCAGTTGAGGGTGGTAGTGGTAGGTAGGAAATTAACTAGGAAGGGGCATGAGGTCTGTCTGAAACAAAAATACTCTGTATTTTGATAGAGGTATGGGTCCCACCTATGAAAGCATTTGTCTAAAGTCACTGAATATACATCTAAAATATATGATGAAATATCTAGTGAGCTTTGTTTTCATTAGAATCTTATCTTTAGGTGATATTTTAGTCTCTGAACATCAAGTAAAGCCAGTCCTTTCTATCGGCTTTTGAAATTATCTTCCATAAAGTATAGGGCATGTGTTTTTTAACTTCAAAAAAATTTTTTATTTAAATTCAATTACCCAGCACTGGTTTTTTCTTTTTCTTTTCTTTTTTTTTTTTTCCAGCATAACAGTATTCATTATTTTTTCACCACACCCAGTGCTCCATGCAATCCATGCCCTCTATAATACCCACCACCTGGTACCCCAACCTCTCACCCCTCACCCCTGCCACTTCAAACCCCTCAGATAGAACTTCCCTATGACCCTGCAATTGCACTCCTGGGTATTTACCCCAAAGATACAGATGTCGTGAAAAGAAGGACCATCTGTACCCCAATGTTTATAGCAGCAATGGCCACAGTTGCCAAACTATGAAAAGAGCCAGGATGCCCTTCAATAGACGAATGGATAAGGAAAATGTGGTCCATATACACTATGGACTCTGAAAAGCACTGGTTTTTGATATAGTGTTCCATGATTCATTTTCAAAATTTTATGTTATGTTAATATGATCATTATCTCCCAAGGTTCTAGCCACCCTACATCTTCAAACTATTCCTGGACATAACTTCTCTTGGTGCTTAATTTCTATTCAGGATATGTTATAATATAAATATTTCTTCATTCCAATTTATTTCACTTCAGTAAGTATTTCGTGACCATATCTGTGTGCAAGGTAAAGTTTTAAAGAATGTGAGAAATCCAAAATAGCATATAGTCTTCTCTTCAAGATGTTGGCCCCCTAGAGTAAGGTAGAATATAATTTTTTTAATGTATTTATTTATTAATTTGTTTTTAATTTTTTAAAGATTTTATTTATTTGACAGACAGAGATCACAAGTAAGCAGAGAGGCAGGCAGAGAGAGAGGGGGAAGCAGGCTCCCTGCTGAGGAGAGAGCCTGATGTGGGGCTGGATCCCAGGACCCTGGGATCATGACCCAAGCTGAAGGCAGAGGCTTTAACCCACTGAGCCACCCAGGCACCCTTGTGAACCATGAGAGACTATGGATTTTGAAAAACAATCTGAGGGTTTTGAAGGGGTAAGGGGGTGGGTGGTTGGGGGAACCAGGTGGTGGGTATTAGAGAGGGCACAGATTGCATGGAGCACTGGGTGTGGTGCAAAAACAATGAATACTATTACACTCAAAAGAAATAAAAAATTTAAAAAAAAAGAAAGAAGAATAAGGAAAAATAAAATTTTAAAAATTAAAAAAAAGTTTAACAGGGAATCAACAAGATAGAAAACATTCACAATAAATTTGAGAAATGTTAGGTACTTCTTTTAACATCCTTGGTCGAAAGGCATTCTACATTTATAACATGATTTTTCACTCCTACTCCCAGTCCATTTGATGTGTTACTTTTATGCTTGTAGCAAACATAATTAGCAGACATTGATGATTTCATTCCACCAAATCTCCGTTCATATTAGCTCTAATAATTTTAGCAAGTGATCTTCAAAGAACATTGACCTTAATGGTTTAGACTGCACATATTTAAGAGATCCCCAGCTTACACAAGACAACCAGTATGATCTCCCCCACTAAAGTGGCACCAGATTCTTTCCAAAAGAATCAAAGAATCTAATTATCCTGAAAATTATCTAAGCAGAATTCAATATTCATATTCTTCCAATGAAAAGGCAGCCAAGAATTACTTCTTTCCTAGGAATGAGCCATCAGTGTTTGTAACATACCCTTAATAGAACAAGAAGTCACATGTATCCATCTCTCATTCCACGTGTAAAACGAAAATTCTGTAAGTGAACAACTCAGCATCTGGCTGTAATTTCTGCTACTTTTTCCTTTAAAAAAAAATTCAGTGTCACCAATGTTTAAGAAAGAAAAATATGCAGAGGATGGGACAAAAGTTGGCGCTATAAAGCTTACATATTTGGAAATCTGGGTTTACAAGACCTTTCTTCCTTCTGAACAAAAGCTTGACATCATTACCAACCACACAGAACTGTTAGGCTGCCTGGCTAGAGAACAATGCAGCATTTAAGATGCTCTGTCACTGGAGTTTTGTAAGGATTTTTTCCTTCCTCCAATAGGACTCATCTTATTGCTCCTTTGTGACCTGAAGGGTATGTAATTTTCAGCTTCTGTTCAGCACTGACAAGATGGGTATTGTTTCTAGCCCTATAGTTTATAAACAAAATCTCTAAAACTCCCAACTCAGAAATTTAAATAGATTTCTAAAAATGGGCCCTATATCAGTCAACCAAAGTCCATCTCTCAGAAAGTAGGTAGGAGTAAGATTCTCTCCTTCCTGTCATCCCTCCCCCACCCATCACCGCTGATGGATAAGAGATGTCAGCTTGTCAAGTCTTATTGGGTGCTACCTGATGTAAGTCCACACTCAGGCAGTAAAAATCTGTTTGTAGTCAGCTCTTTTAATAACTCCCAGCAAACAGGAGGAAAGCAGATCTATTCAGTAAGATGCTTCCTCTGATACGGTGGAGAAAAAAAGTAGTCCATGACAGAGGCTTGATATGGAGAAGATTTTTGAACAAAGAACAATTCTTTCTTTAGACTCACTGGAGAGAAACAGTTTCTCTAGGGACCTGCGAATTCTAAGAAATATTATGTTTCTATGCTTATGATTTAAGGTCACCTAGACTTGAAGCTCTTCGAAAAGGAGGTCATTTCTTCTCCATAAAATGTCCCCACTCCACAGAGTCCTGCTGAGCCCTAAGCATTGTGTGGGTTTTGAACTTTGATGAAAAGTACTGATGCCCCCCCCCCTTATTCTCAAGCCTAACAGGAAACTCTGGGAAGGTGTCCAGCTTTCCATCTACCCCCAAATGGATAAGAAAGCCTAGAAGATCAAATGTTCTGGGAATAGATTTTATGACATAAAGCACCTAAGTCTTTAGAGAACCAAATTAAGGAGTTTTCTCCAAGAGCTTTCAAAATTCTAAGAAATATGTCTCTATGCACTATAGCCACATTATTAAGGTTAAATTAGGTGCCAAGCTCTTGAAGATGGTGGCATAATCATTTTGGTAAATATTCTCATTCATAGTTCCTGGAGCATTGCTGGTATCCTGCGGGTCTTACGGTACTCAATTCCGGATAGTGATGGAGCTTATAAGGGTAAAAGTAATGAACACATTCGTGCTCACTACAAAGACTAAGTCAAACAAAATTTTAAGTGACCAGACAGAGTGAACTGAGAGTTATTCTGAGAATAATTACTATGTATGTATTCATTCATTCACTTTTCTGAAGCCTCTCAGCTATCATCAGGTAACACTCACTTCTAGAATAATACAGATGTGGCAGAAAGTGAACTCCCCAAATTCTAGCTAACAGTATTCAAGTTAAACTTACTGCAATTATTTCACTGACAAATATTTTTCTTTCTGGTTAGAATTAACAAAATGACTACCAAAGCTATTAATACTATCAGACTGTTCAGAAATAGTCGTGCATGGAAGGTTAAAGAATTGTCTTTGTTCCTCATCCTCTAAGACAAGAAACATGCAATCAACACTTAGTAAAGGTTTTGAACGAATGCATGCATGATTGTAAAATGAATGACTATATGCATAAGTGAGCAAATGAATGAATGGCTCCTTGAACTGTGTTTCTCTGCTTATTAGAATACTTATTATACAGGTAAAGTCGCATTTTAAGAAGTATAGTGTTTATGTTCTAAAAGAATGGTCTCAGGGAAAACTGAACACTGATCTTTCAAGTCAGCAATACAAGATTATCTGTGCTCCAGAAGCATATTGCAAAAATGACCTCTTGATGACAAAGCAATAACAAATTGGCCATAATGATACAAGTACAAGTTTTTTTTAGGACATTATAATTTTTCATGTCTATTGTAACCAGAAGATTTGTGGAAGTAGAGGAATTTGATCCCTATGCAAAGCAGTGTTCTTCCAGTGTTCACTTACTTCCCCTACAACATCAATTCCCAGATCATTAACCTGTAGCTGATGTAGCTAACAGCCCCAAAATCCTTTCTGTAGGGCTGAAAAACACAAAAAAGACAACTAAACTATCAATGGACAGCAGGTAACCTAAGCCATTGCCAGGCTGAAAACTCCCGGGAACACGAATATTTAGTTTACCGCTGTATCCACAGCAAACCTAAGATAAAGTTTTGAATAGAAAAACATCTTAATAAACAGCCCTTGATTAAATGAGGACATGGACTAGGATGATGCAACAGGCAATAAATGCTGCATAAATTTAGAGACAAGAGAGCACAGTGTGGGGAGGTGAAGTCAAAGAAGACTTCGTGGAGGACACAGGACTTAGATAATATGGACAGTGGGGAGGGTACGTGCTATGGTAAGTGCTGCAAATTGTGTAAAACTGATGATTCCCAGACCTGTACCCCTGAGGCAAACAATACGTTACATGTTAATAAAATTAAAAAAAATTAAAAATATGATTTCACTCATATGTGGAATTTAAGAAATAAAACAAATGAACAAAGGGGGAACAAAGGAGACAAACCAAAAAAAAAAAAAAAAAAAAAAAAAAAAGACTCTTAACTATAGAGAACAAACTGATGGTCACCAGAAAGGAGAGGGGGGTAGAACAAAGGGTAATATGAGTGATGGGGATTATAAGCACAATTATCTTGATGCGTACTGATGGATGGAATTGTTGAATCACTACACAGTATACCTGAAACTAATATAGCACTGTATGTTAACTACACTGGGATTAAAAAATTAATAATATGTTGAAAGAAATGGTCATGCTATGAGCCAAAAGTAATGTAAATGCCTAATATGAACATGTCCTAAGCTCTCAGGGTCCGCAGCAATCACACAGCAGCATCTTACCCAAGGTTTTTCTAACGTTCGATATCTTACTCTTTCAGAGGGACCGCGGCTGAACAGGCCACATGCTTTATTGTCACAGCGGATGAAGGCCGATGAAACAGGACATGCTTTGGAAGACAATGCAGTGAGAAACAACACCGCGTAAGAGATCAATGCGGAAATCTCAAGGATGAAAGACAAGGGGGGTGGAATGAGGGGGATGGAATGAGCAGGTAGAAAGAATGAAATGTTTTCAATGAAAGAAACTCTCTGTTCTCCCAGTTTCGGGTGAAGGATTAATCCATCCTGTGGGAATGAATGCTGTATCATATTCTTCAAGACAACACAAAATAGAGGCAGGGTTGAGAGCTGTCGAGCCTCCCTATCATTCTACTCCTGTTCTGTCTACACGCAGTGATGTTAGTTTTTCCATCTTTGGCTTTTATGACTGAGACAGTCCTTGGAGTAGCATCCTACCCTAACGGGACTAAATATGCAAGGGCTTGGTTCTTTGATCATGAGAATAGAAAACTACAGAAAACGACTAAATTTTGTGCAAGCACAGAAAAGGAGAGTGAATTCTCATCAGAAGGGGGAATGAGGGAAACAGGACTAGCATTTCTTAATCTAAGAACCGTATTATGGATTATGTGAGGCTATACAGAATACATTTATGCATAACAGTAATAGGTATATCTGTACATATGTGTATATGTGCATAATAATTCAATCATAGACATCCTTAAAATAAGGAGCTAATATCTCTTTTTTAACATCTGCTAAATCTGAAGCACAGAGAATTTTATACAAGTTAAATAGATAGTAGTTAGATCTGGGATTTGTAACGAAATCTGGCTGACTCTAACATACACTGCGGCTTAGGAAACAGGCAGAGCGTGGCAATTCTGATTTAAAATAAAATTCTGATTTAAAATAAAAGAAAAGCAGAAAAGATCACTTGAATTAAACTCAGAGAGCCCTGCTTGGGATGCTATTGCCATCACCAAGCCCTTGGGCAAGTTAGAGAGGAAGCCTCGGTTTTCTCGTCCGGAAAATGGTAGAAAAACTGCCGGACAACATAGCACCACAAAATAAATCTGGTGTCTTTATAAATGTGCCCGAGACTGTAGCTGGTACAGTAGTGCTCCTGGCACGTCGTCTGAACCCAGCAGGCATTCCATAAATATGTGTTGGATGATAATGAAGTGGAAGTGAGAAAACCCACAAGAACCACTCCTTTTTTTTTCAAAACTATGACAGATGGTCAACTTCTTCTTCAGGATTTCCGATCTCTCTGAAACCACTCTACCTATGCCTTCGCTGTCCTAAATCAAAAGTAAAAAATACAGAAAACACGAGGTAAGCTGAAAGCACAGCCCAGCAGTGGGTGGGGGGTCAAAAATGGAAAACAAACTTGTGCTTTTTCTACGAATCACAATCTCATTGTGTCTGGAGGTAGCTTCCCTGATGGCCACAGTTTCCACTCAGAGTAAAAACCAGGTTGGCAAATCCCAGATGGAGCACAGGGGCAGACACTGAGGCACTCTTTGGGGCCATTCCTTCCTATGTTTTCTGTCACATCTTTCCTCTTCTCTCTCCTCCATCACCTGCTTTGTCTCTTGAATCTACAATGATGATTTCATGCTTCTCTTATGGAAGGAAGTCTTAGCTCTCATGAGCAACCATTTTCTCTTTATGCTTGACAGGGTCTACACACACACACACACACACACACACACACCCAACTCTCTCTTCTACTCCCTCCAGTGGGGATTCAGCTGTGGCTGTTCCTGTGTACTTCTCTGTAGAAGAGTTGGGGGTGGGGAGTGGGACTTCAGTTCCCACAACAACATCTACAGGTCATATAGGCTGCTCTTCCTCCTCATTTTTACTCTTAAGGTGAGGAAACAAAGCCTCTCAGACTGATCATTCAAAAAACTCAAAGAAGAGTTTTATTTATTTTTTAATTTGTCAGAGATAGAGCACAAGCACAAGTAGGGGGAGCAGTAGGCAGAGGGAGAAGCAGGCTCCCCGCTGAGCAATAAGCCCGATGTGGGGGGCTCGATCCCAGGACTCTGGGATCAGGACCTGAGCCACAGGCAGACACTTAACTGACTTAGACACCCAGGTGTCTCTCAACGAAGAGTATTTTAAGGAGAGAACCACAGCTGTGAAGTCCACACAAGCCTTCAAGTGCCAAGCAGGAAGTCCCCAGGAAAAAGGGCAAACACCTGGACCAAGGCAGTTTCACAGATGAATGGGTGAGGTGAGGGGAAGAAGCAGGAGCTGTTGCTGGCTTATACCCAAGTGTAAATTGCTTGCTTTGCCCTACAGCATTGTATGGTGTTGGGAAGCTTCTCTAGGAATCTCCTGTGAGACTAGAGATGGTAAAAAATAGGAAGAAGAAAAACTACAATGCTGCCTTGCACAAAGATCCGGAAGCCCCTTTAGTCAACCACATGACACCCCGGGTAGTCACACTCTGTCACACGAGCTTAAGTGTGGTAGAGAGGAGAAAGTTAATGCAACACAGGGCTATCACTGACTACGTGGCTTTGGTGTATTTAATTTTAAAAAGGGTACACTCACTGGTTCCCTTCATGCCGTAAATGGCAACAGAGGAGAAAATAGGCTTCCATGCATCTCCACCTCTCTCCAACCCAGACTCATGCAAAATGACTAAAGCAGCCCTTATCTACCAAGCCTCCCACTCTAAAATATACGAGAGTCCTGCCCTGGCTCCTTGGCTCAGACGTGTGCCCAGGCTCAACTACTCACGGAGATAGAGGCCACCATCCACCCACACGCCTCCTCTCATGTGTGAATCCTCCCCAACGAGTCTCTCACACACCAAAATCACTTCCAGATGCACTCTCACCCATCATCACTTATCTTCTTCCATTTCCAGAGCCAGAAGCTGACCTACCCCCGTCATCCAACAGAGGAGATTGTCACTCCTGTGTAGAACCCATCACTCCTAGCCCTCCTCCGCATACTGATCCTCTTGCATCCGGAAGCAATGCCCTGTAGAAGTAGTGTGCACAGGGCATCCTGTCACTCCCACATGGTATTCATGTTTGCTTTTCCCCATTTGAATGAAGACTCAGGTGTAGACCCATTCCTTAGTTCACTTGTCCATGCTAATCAAACTAGCATCAAGGGGCCCCAGGGTGGCTCAGTGAGTTAAGTGTCTGCCTCAATCCGAGGGTCCTGGGATTGAGGCCCACATCAGGATCACTGCTCAGCAGGGAGCCTGCTTCTCCCTCTCCCTCTGCTTGTGTTCCCTCTCTCACTATCTCTGTCACTATCTCTCTCTCTCATATAAATAAAATCTTAAAAAAAAAAAAAGACAAACGTCAATAAATCACCTTGGTAATTTGTTGAAAACCCCAAAGCTTGGACATAGCTCCTTTTCAGGAAAAGTACCTAAATTCTCCAATAAATTTTTAAAATATTTGTTTTCATTTGGCACTTCGGCAGAGAAAACCTTTGTAACAGCCAAGTGACAGTAACACTCATTACTATATGAAGCAACACAGAGTAAGAGAAATATCATCTGATCTCACTCATATGTAGAGTGACACTCATATGTAGGAGACAAAACAAGTGAGCAAAGAAGAAAAAAGAGACGCACCAAGAAACAGACACTTAACTACAGAGAACAACTTCATGGCTATCAGAGGGAAGACATGTGGGGGAAATAGGGAATGGGGATTAAAAGATACATTCATCATGATGAAAAAAATAAAACAATAGGAAAAGAAAAGGGAGGCTGTGGCACTTGAATAGGAAACCAATGCACTACCAAGTTCAGGGCTTCTGACAAAGCCAAAGCCACGCCGGCCTTTCTGGTCATTATGTGAAGGCTACGATGGCAGGCAGGCTGGTTGATTTGGTAGTATAAAAATGAAGACGTTCCTGGAAAAAAAATAATTCCATTTTCTCAATGAATTAGAAGGCAGATTTACCAGAGGAGAGTGCTAGTTAGAGAAGAGGAAGAGCCTTAGGTCTGAAGTGAGAAGAGAGAGTGTGAAGTCATTTTGGAGTGGGAGACAGTGAACATAGTAGGAAATGTAGCAGGAGCTAAGCGGGACCAACAGGAGATGCACGGCTTTGTCCTCACGGCTGTGCTCCCAGGGGCTGGGGAGAAAACCGAGTTGCTGGACCGCTTGGAGGCAGACATGAAGGAGGAGGCTGGTCTCACAGAAGATGAGCATCAGCACCACGGGGTGTCCCCCTTCGGTCCCTCCCCCTCCCCAACTCTGCCAGTCATGGACCAGGGGACGGTGTGTGCACAGGCTACAGCCAGCTTGGTGTGGTACCTCCTCTCAGGCACAGCCTGTCCAGTGCTGGCTTCTTGCCCTGGGGCTTCCCTGCTGCCATGAGGCCATTCTACATCCAAACTAGATGCCACCTAGAAGTGTGGGGGAGTAAATAGGAGCAGAAAAACCAACGCTTCCCCCTGTCGTCTTTCAGGACACAGCTCTCAGACACATTTTTAAAGACTCCTTGGAGGATTCTGGCAGGATGAAGGATCACTTGCCCTCAGCAATGCTCAACCCAGTAACATAACCTTGTATCAATTTTCCCTCCTGCCGTGTCACACTCTTCTGGTCCCCAGCTCCTGTTTCCTTCCAAATCATTTTCAGAAAAACCAAACCAAAACAAAAAGAAAACCTACCTATCTAGAAGTCTTTACCGGAGGCTCTGCCTTCAAGAGGACTCAGGGTAAGATCATGCACTATAGGAGTGGCTACGGTTGGGGTTGTGACGTTTAACAAAGACCCCGCTGCTGGGGGTGAGCGGAATGGCAGTAGCTCCTGGCATGGACCAGCACCACAAAGTCTGAGAGTGTCCCCTGTGGTGGCTTGGGGTGACATGGAGGCAGAGGGGGATGGATCAGGTTGGGTGGTGGCTCTGTCAAATAGCTGCGAGTCTAGAAAGAAGGACCTGGAAGGGTCAGGGCAACCAGCTATCAAGCCAAGGTATTTTGTGACATCCAGAAAGATTCTCAGGCCCCTGTTTAAGGAGACCTGCCTCACCTGTGGCCTCAGGGCAGACTGAGGAAAACCACACCCAGGAATGAACTGCAAAAGTGACAATACCATAAAAGGGACTCAAGGCACAACCCTTGAAGGTCTCTCCTACATGAAAATCCTAATGGGAAAAGAATGGGACCCTGAGCCCCACAGGGGGACGTGTAGGTACCCAGTGAGAGAAGATTTTTCCTAAAACTTCTAAGGTCTCAAGAGAAGCTCCTCTCGCATTGTCAGAGGAAACAAACTTGACCTTAGAGAGGGGGCAAAGACCTTATCTAAAGCAAGTGCATTTCCACAGGACTCCTGCCCTTCGGGAAATACGCCCTGTCTCCCTTCATTCCCTCCAAGCCAATCACCAGAGTCTGGTCATGCACAAGTACAGCGAGAAAACACAGCTCCTAGCAAGAGGCAAATAGCAAGGAAGAAATAGCTTACATACCAAAGGAATTGTACGGGAAAGACCTGGCCTATATAGAGCTTGCAGAAAGCAGGGAGCATGTGTGGAAGGGGATTTTGAGGGAGTGAAAGCGGGATATAGAATTTACTGGCAGGGGAGCATTTTCTTGTGAATTAAGGATCAAGGTCTGGCAAGGACTCCTAGAGGCACTCCTGATGTGCTAATGGTTTGGTGGCCTAGTGAATGACACAGTGGACGAGGGAACAACTTTGGCTAAATATTGTGAATGGGGCCCCAAGATTAGGGAGGTAGCAATGTTGGACCAGAAGGACTACATGAGGCTGAGAACTGGTTACCTGACTGGTCTGCCCTCCAAGAAAGGCCTGGGCTCAAGCACCAACCACCAGCACGGCTCCCAGCTCAACGAAGCACCTTGCCTTGGCCTCCCTTTTCCCCACCTCAGTCTCCTTGTTCCTATTTTCTGTTGTGTCCCACAGAAATTTCTTGCGCTGAGGCTAAGACAAGCTATTTCTGAGGAACAGAAATTATAAGCAAGCTATGAAGAATCCTGAGACTGATCCTGGCCCTACCAGGGACTCCAGAAATCACTGCCCAAACTAATGCATTCTATTATAGTGTCTAAGTGGGTTCTCAAGAGATAGGAATCTTCTCCTTTTCATCTTCTCCCATAACCTTCAGTAAATGAAGATGACAGTTAAGGGCAAACAACTCCTTGAGACAGAACACTAACACAAATTCAGCCACTGCCATCCCTCTGGCTCTGGGCCTACCAGTAGCCCCTCTGAGGACACCCTTCCCTGGGTGTGACTCTGCTTCTCATTTCCATTTCCCAGGGCACTGTTCTCCTCCATTGTCACTGCCTAGCCCCAGGACAACAGTGTCCCCTGGAGGGATTGGATCCCTTTCTGGGGGAAATCAAAGAGCAGATCAGGAATTAGTCACCAAACTGTGTCACTTTAAATACAAGGAAGAAAGGAAGAAGGAGAGGAAAGGAGCTGGCAGGGGAGGGGAGTAGAGGGTGGGCAGATGACAGTGAAGACAAGGAGGGAGGGAGAAGGGGGCAGTGCTCTGGTTGACGAGTTCTGACTTTGCATTTTATTTCATCATCACACTACATTTGCAAGTGTTCTCCTGTCACACAGATGAGGAGGCCAAGGCTCAGGGTCCCTGTTTGAAACAACCATTTCTTAACAGCTAGGAGCTGAAGGACAGCTAGGAGCTACAAGTTGGGCCCCAGCATAAGCAAGAGACAGGACTTGATCAAGAATGACGGAAACCGATCAGATTGGATACACAGATGCCTGCAGGCTTCTGCCTTCTTCTTGCTGGGATTTATTTCGATAGACCAGTCTACTGGGAAACATCATAGAACTGGAATGCAGGCAATTAGAATATTTTCATTTTCCCTCTATTTAACAAGTAATGGTGCTAAAGATTTGTGTGTGAAACAATGTCCAGGGAAGAGGACCCAAAGGCTGGAGGAGACACTCCGACTTCACCGGACCCTGAGTTCTCACAGCGCCAGGAGGAAGGGACCCCTAAACCAGGGTAGCCTTCAAGAATGGGAGTGGGTAGATAAGCAAGCCAGTTGTATTAACTAAGAAATGAACTTAATGACACCCCAGACCACAGGACCAGGCCTAAGTTCCTTGCAGATCTTCAATTGTTCAGCTTTGTGTCTGGAAGTCACAAAGCACGATACCACCTCCCTCTGCTTCCCTAAGATCTTTGGCATGATATCAACCTAGGCCAATGAAATAGCAAACTTTCTTATTACACTCCATTCCTTTCTTGAGTTTCCTGCTGAAGTCATCGTAACACTCTGCCATCTCAGCATTCCCCTTCTAAACGAGTCCTTTGTAACCTGTACTTTCTCTACTCCTAGTATAACTAAGCTTCAAAGACCTATAATACCTTGGAACTGAAGGGACCAATTTTTTAATTCAAGAAACAATTATATAGCATTTACCCTAAGCCACACACTGTTTAACCAGTTAAAATTATGAACTTCTTGGGGCACTTGGGTGGCTCAGTCAGTTAAAAGCATCTGTTTTCAGCTTAGGTCATGATCTCAGAGTCCTGGGACTGAGCCCCACATCAGGCTCCTTACTCAGTGGGGAGCCTGCTTCTCCCAACCCCTCTGCCTGTTGCTCCCCCTGCTTGTGTGTGCTCTGTCAAATAAATAGACAAAGTCTTTTAAAAAATTATAAACTTCTTTAATATTCCTAACAATTCTGTAAGTCAGATATTCTATAAGTACAGTTAATATCCCCATTTTCTGGGAAGAGAAAATGGAGGCTCGAAAACCATGCAATAACTTGCTTCAGGTCACACAACTAGAAAGTGGCAGAGCCAGGATTTGAACCAGGCAACCTGGCTCCAAAGTCTGGGCTCTTAACCTTGGGATCATTTAACTCATTCTCTTCATTTTACAGAAGAGGAGAAACTGAGACACGAAGCAGCTAAGTGTATTCCGCTGGGAGAAGGCAGAATATGATCTGGCATGTAGGTCTTCTGACTTCCAGATCAGCGCTTTTGTGTGCTATATCCCTTGGCCGAGGGTCCAGCAGTAGTCACTGCTAGCCTACGTTTCACTGGAGGTTCTTCAACTGATCTGTAGGTTTAAAACATGGCGCTGGAGCTTCATGTCACCAAGGGTGCGTAGAAAACCATTTGGAATTGTGAGGATCTGCACCTAGTCCTTTGGGGCTTTAGAATCGAGAGATCCATGTTCTAGAGTGTCCTTGTTAATTGTGAGACCACAGCATGTTCCTTCACCTTTCTGGAGTCTAGCTGGTAAATGGGACGGAATGCTAAAAACTGTAAGAAGCAAATAGCTGCTGTTATTGTGATAATAATGCTGATTAGTCCTGCTAAAAGCATAATGTTTTATCCATTATTCTACAGTGTATGAAATGATGAAAAGGATACAGACGTAGATGGTCATTATTTATCAAGGAGGGAGGGTCCGGTGCTGAGATTTCTTCTGGGAACAGGGAGAGTTGCGGGTAAAGGCTAGGAAAGGCAAACCATGTTCCTATTAACAGCTCTGAGTAACAGTGTTGGGGGGCAATATGTAAAGCTGTTCGTAAGGGAAAAACCAGGGGTCCACAGAAACATACCTTTGCATGTCCCCCTTCCTCTGGGCAGGGCAGTGGCATAGCTTCACCTGTTCTATGTGTCAGCCCTCGCTGTCACATTGCAGGCAAACCTCCTGTAAAACTGATTGCATTTGGCAGTTCAGCTGTTTTCTTAGCCACGCCTGTCACTGGAGATTGTGAGCCCTTTATCTCTACCTGCAGAGCAAGGAGTGACGTTGTCCCTCAGTAAACAGTGGCTGAAGAATGAATGAATGAATGACTTCTCGATCTGATTTAAATGCAATCAGTTTGCTTCCATTCAACAGCCCAGGATTCAGGTTGTTCTCAAAGAGCAATATACTAAGTAGTGCCCCCCACCCCTTTCCACCACCCCACCCCAGGGCTGTACGTTGGGTAGGGTAATACTGGAACCAGAGAGTCAGTGCACTTTTCAGAAGAGTGGGAAGGCATATAGAGAGGGCTGGGAACTTTTTTTAGACCCAATTTTTGAGAACCACTGACTGATAGTTCTCCAATATTTCATCAACCAGCCACTAAAGAGTGCTTGTAACTCCCCATGCATCAGAATGTTTCCTATACACATTAAAAAATAAAAACATCAAATTTAAAAAAATATCTCAAGCCAACATTTTGTCTTGTTGGCACTTCAATCCCTAAGGAGACAGAGCTATATTTTTTGGGTTCAGAGATAATTTTAAGAAAGGAAATGTGGAGAAAAGGCCCAGACAGAGAGGATGCCAATTCATACATTCTTTATGTGGGTGCTTCAATATTGAGAATATGGAGAATTCTTTAATCATAGTTATCAAGTGTAAACGTGGTAGATCTCCCACAGCACCTAGAACTGGCTAAGCACATGGCCAGTGCTCAGTAAAAATTGAATGCATGAATGGATACATGGACAGAATATAATTCTCTACTGCTACCATTACCAACAGTCACCTGGAAACTAGCATAACTCTTGTCAGTATATCCAAATAACCTAGCATTTTCTTACCCATCAATTCTTTTTCTGGATTTTTATTTGCATAGCACTGGTATCTATTTTCAGTTCTTTATTCAAGTATTCAGAAACAAAAAGAAACCTGTCTCCCTCACTGTCCAACAGTAAAACCCCTATATGCATAAATAGGGGCACATTTCAACATAAATCAAACAACATAATGCAATGGTATTTTCATTGGGGTACTGTGTCTCCATCTGGGTAAGAGGTAATGTCAGCAATTACCTAAGTCTAAGACTGATGTTCTGGTTTTTTTCTGCCATTTATTTGGCACTAGCTACCCTGTGCTTCAAACAAGAAACCAAAACATGCTAACAATAACCTAACATTCTCCCCTGCATGGGAGTGAGGGGTAATGTAAACTATTCCCAGGGAGTCATGCCATCTATCATAACTCTTTGTCCCAAATAATTCACTGTCATCCCTCCAGCAGTATCAAGTTGCTCAGGTCACTTTTACCTATGTCCAAACTCATTCTCAGGAACCTTCCTTCCTTCTGTCCCTCCCATTTCTGTGTGGTTCTCTGTCTGTCTTCACTTTTGAATGATGATGATTCCCAAGACCAGATCATTCTTGGGCTGGGACTAGCCAATTCATAGGGAGACAGGCTCAGAGGAGGAGGAAAGGAAGAGCTATCAGGGAAGACAACTTAGGGAAGACAGGGAGAGAGAACGATGCCAAGTGAATCATCAGAGGAGAAAGAAACATGGGAGAAGTAAAACAGAATATGGAGAAAGGACTCTTTCTTCCAGATCTCTTGCCGATTCCAGAACTTTCAGAAAAGAAATAGCTGAAGATGGGGAGAATGGGTTTGGGGAAAGTAACCCTATCTTCTGTGACAGGATTCATTTTGTTACTGAAGGGAAATAACCTATGAGAAGAGAGAGATAGAAAGAAACCAGGAGTAGGGTGGGCGAGACAAAGAGGAAGACATATGGGTAGGGGGGTGGGAGGAGGAGAGAACATGGTATGCAGTGGGAACACTGTTGGAAACATAAGAACCGCCCCCAGAAAGAAAATGCCAGCATCTCTGGGCAAAAATCTAAATTGTCAGCACATGCATCCTTGCTCTCAGAAATATACACTTTTTTTTTCCCCTTTCAAGATGATTCCCTGTTCCGACATCAGTAGAACACACTGAGAGATTAAGATCACTTCATTTCTCCTATCAAGTAGCATTTCCAGGCCTGTTCCTCAGCATTCCTCACAAATGTGCTATCTCTATGCTTTAGACTAATCAATGCTGGGAGCCCATGGCAGGGAAGATTCAGGAGCACATAGCTGCCCAGATTTCATACAGATTTTGGTCTTAGGAAATGTGAGTGGAAGAAATCTGTCCCTGTTGGGGAAAAAAATGACAAAGGAAAATACAATCTTCAATGTGTACACTTAATAAACATAGTTTTCTATTTAATTCTCTATTGTTAATGTCAAAATGAGCAGGGATAATCCAGAAAAAAAAAACAACCAAACAAACAAACAAACATAACTAACAATGAGCACCTTCTTTGTATCAGGCCTTTGCTAAAAACTTTGCATTCATTCTCATTTGACCAGAGTAAAAATAACAGGTAGCCTTTAGTGTTACCTCTGTTCATACAGCTGAAGAGGCTCAGAGGGTTTAAGCAACTTGGCCAAAGCCACTAAGCAAACAGGTCTAGGGGCCAGGATAGCAAGAAACCCATCTGGCTTCTGGTATTGTGCAAAGGGCCCCAATTTCATTTTACCAGCAGTGAGTATTAAGCGACTTCCCCACCAACATTTTCTTATACCTGGTAATAGGGGAGAATACTTAAATCCTTCCCTTCCCTTTAATTCTTTCCCTACACTGTTTAAAAAATAATAAAGTGATAAAAGAAATTAGGCAATGGGCCGGAATTAAAAAAAAAATCAATCTCCAATTAGTGGTCATTAATGGTATCAAAGAGGAAATAAAAGATATGTATAGTCCACAAATGTCTGCCCTCTCTGCACATTTGACACCACTGACCCCTTTTCTTTTCTTAAAAGTCATTTCTTTGGACTTCAGTAACCTGCCCCTTACAGAGCTGACCACAATCCTCCCTCTACCTCCACCAGGCCTGTGACCTTTGCTGAATATTCCGCCTCCTCCTTCCCTCCAACTGTTCTGGGTGGCTTAGTAGGAATCTCAGTTTACTTTCTCTATATACTCCTCTCCCGAGAGAATTGATCTTTTCTCAGCTGGCCATTGATGATTGTATCAACACTATGCTGATGAATTTCAAAGCTATAACTTCACATTCCAGAATGTATAACTGTAGGCACTTCAAGATATCCCCACAAACATGCCCAGCCCTCAGCTCAGAATTTAATACAGCTTCTGTGAAAAACAGGTTCCTACTTCAACTGATCAATTTCCATTGATCCATCACCATCCTTTCAATCTCAAAACTGAAAAGCTAACTCTGATATCACATCTCCTGTATTATCTCTATATGGGATACCACCAGATCCTCCTCCAGATTCAACAAAATTCTGGCCCTTTCACCTTGCATTTGGAGTAGGTCTGACTTGTCTCCTCACCTTTGGGTCACTTTTCCCATTCCCTCATATAGTCATACAAGATTAATCTTAAAATAACCACACAATCAAGTTTTTCCTATGGTTACCTCCCAGTATAAGGTTAAATGACATTAATCTAACTTTCAGGGTTTTCCATGACTTACCAGTTAGTAGTGACCCTCATTCAGCCCAAGCCAAGGATTAGAGAACTAAATAGGTTGTTTCATAGAAGACTATAAAGCAGACAGATATGCCAGCAGTATCTAATTCAAATCCTTTACAAAAATATAATACAGAATAACTAAAAGTTGATGTAATCCTACCTTTTGCTGATGCATGCTCTTTATCATACTTTGTTTTTTTATTTTGGAGGAGATGCAAACAGAGTAAATGACTTGATTAAGGTCACATACAAGATGCCAACTCCCAATATGGTACTTTTTCCTACTATAGCACGTTGTCTTTCAAAAAACCAACCCTGTCCCACTGCTACCCCCACACTTGTTCCCTATTACTGGCCTATAATTCCATGCAGGTTAAGTTGATCCCAATATTACCTTCACATGAACACTCATGAACTCTGTTCATGCTATCATTCCCAACTAGAGAAATGTCACCTTGCTTGAACCTCTACATTCCACATTTCTCAAAGGCTAAGTCAAGTTCCACTGCCTCCAAATCCTCCACAATATTTCAAGGCTGCAACTTCAGCCTACTTAGACAACATTCCTTGACTATAGTATACTAATTGTACTATATATTTGAGGCATTTTGTCATATTCTGTCTTGCACTTTCACTCAACCTTTTTGTATGTGCAGGCTTTGCTTCAACTAAATTTAAAATCTGAAAAGAATCAGAACATGTATTTTCTGTTGTGTTGTCCTTCACAATGAGTACACCTCTGTGCACAGAGTAGGTGCTGCACTGTTTGTTGAAAATATAAGGAATCTAAGAATAGAACTTGAAATAAAGTCTTTAATAGAACTTAAAGTCTTTAATAAAGTCTTTTAATACAAACCCTAATTTTAAAATTAGCTTAAGTGAATTTGCTCATTCAACGAATATTTAATGAGTATCTGCTCTGAGCCAATTAAAGTGCCAAGCATTAAAATGCAGTGGTGTGGGAGACCAATGCATTGCTGCCAACATGGAGCTAATAGTCTAGTCTGAGGAAGACACAAACATTAAAAAATCGTGTGTGTGTGTGTGTGTGTGTGTGTGTGTGTGTGTGTGTGTGTGGAGAGAGAGAGAGAGAAAGATTGATTTAACTAGGGCTTTAGGGGAAATGGGGGAAATCTGAAATATATTTTACCATAGAAAAAGTAAGATTAGAAAATTGGTTAGATTAAGGGAGAGGAAATAAGTAAAGATGACTTGCAAATTTCTAACACATGCAACTGGAAGGATGCACATGTCATTCCCCTGAGATGGAGCAAAGTGGTGGAGGGCAGAGTTGATGTGGTTATACCACAAAAATTCAGCACGGGAACAATTCCATTAGTAGAACCCTATCAAATAAGAAAAGTTGACAAGAAGTGGTTTGAGGCCCATATCCTGACCTTGACCTCATTCATCCTTAGGCGGGTTTCCTAAAACATAAATGCTCTACCAAAAATTAGGCCTGAGAAGAGGAAGAGGCAGATTCAAGGAACTCAGACAGCCCAGAATTGGGTAACTAGACTGTGAATACATGCAGGCTAGTGTCTGCTGAGGCAGGAAGAAGAGAAAATAAATCTTTTCAATCAAAGAAAATCAAATCTGGCCCATTTATTTTTCTTTATCAAGTGAATCAAAAGCTTGGCTGAATAAAAAACTAAAACTAATCCGAAAAAGGACTGCTCCCAGTATTTTGTGGATCTATGCAAAAGGCAGGCTAAAACAGAGGCCCTTACCCTCCATTCCCATCTTAGTGCAGTTAGCTGATGGAGAACAGTGTGCCAGGGATGAAGCCAAGGTTCTGGATTCAAAACCTATTCAAGCTACTTCGTTGATCATAAGGTTGGAAGGAAACACAGAAGTTTAATACCTCATAAAATCAAAGAATCAAACGATGGGAGAATCACAGAGAACATACATAGGGCTCAACTCTTCCGAATTCTTACCAAGCAAGCACCTCTCCTAAGACCTTATTTTACAGATGAGAGAACCATAGTCTGTAAAGGCAAAATGACTTTTAACACAGCTAATTAGTAACAAAGCTGGGATCAGAACCATGTTCTCCTGCCTCCCTGCAGATTATCTCCTCCACTATATGGACCACGTTGTCTGGATGGGAAAGAGAAAGTTTTGCCTAGAAAAGTCATGCCTTTTGGAAAGTTAATATGAGATCAGGTTTTGAAATCAGTAATTTGTTATCCAGGGAGGACGACTGCCATGCTAAATTTCTATTTGGCTAAGAGAAGTCCCCACAGGTTCTTAATCACATGAGCAAAATGATCCAAATGATATTTGAAAATTATAAATCTGATAGTGGGTAAAATAATTTGTGTGATGTTAAACGGACATGGAGCAGCTTGTTCTAAGAATCCAGGCACAAGTCAATGAGGACAGTGACTATGGAAGCAGAGAAAAGACTGACATAAGTTAGAGGCCATGCAGGAGTTACTGGAGTTTGACTGATGGCATATAGAAAAGGAGCAAAGGGCAGGGAGGAATCATGTCCAAAGGTGTCACTGATTATAGGGCAAAAGACCACATGAGCCCTCTCTGCACATAAAGCAGAGGTTGAAAACTAGTTCAGAGCCCATGTTTTTCTGCCAATGAATCAGAAAACTCCCCTTCACACATGAAGGATAGCATACTTAATTTTTAAAACGAATAATCACTCTTTCACTCCCCATGCATAAGCCCCGCCTTCCATCTTTATTGATTCATTCACATTTTCATTCAATAAAATATGTATGAGTCTTCTGTACAAGGAGTCCTGGTGTAGCTACAAAAGACATTCCCAACCTTAGACATTCCCAGACATACTTTTAATTTGAACTGCTTTGCACCTCTACGTGTTATAATAGAGGTATGGACACTGGGCTTTTGGAGTGCAAAGAAAGGAATGACTAATTCTGCCTAGAATTGTTAAAGAAGGCATCAGGAAGAGAAGACGACACTTGAGTCAGATCTTAAAGGACATTCATGTATTCACCAGGGGAACTCAAAGAGGAATGTTAGTGAGAACACGGGTTAGTGAGAACAAATCATGCAGATATAGGAAGTAGTAAAAAAACTGGTCACATTTAGAGAACAGGCAATCATGTTGTCCAGTCATTGAAAGTTGCCGGATGCCAAGCAGTGTACGTTGAGGCACAGTAGAGAGATGGAAGAGAGATGTGGATAAGCCCAATCATGAATGTTGGACCCAGATATTCAAGAGTCTTATGGCTTGCTAGGGACTATACAGTCCATCCAATGTATAAAAAGGAACCATCAGAGATTTATGGAAAAGTGAGCCTTCTGCTCTAGATATCCAATTCTTCATTATTTACAGCATACTAAAAGCTACGTAATTCAGTAAGTCATGGGCTATGACTTCTTCCTCATCCCCATCTTGATTTAAGAAAGTCTATACTAGGCACTTTCAGGTCTTCAATGACAATGTCTCCATCGAACAAAATAAAACAAAACAAAACAAAACAAAAAACACAGATGTCCAGGTGATGGGCTTTTCATCATCCAATGCAACTGCCAGCCATCCTCTTCTTGGAGGACACTTAGTGGGGTTTTTGTCATACTTTTGGAATTGAAGTCTGATCAGGCCCTTGTTCTTCCCCCTTGGTAAAGGAAAGCCCAAATTTCTCCTAGCTGGAGAAATTTTGAGCACACACCCCTCCTTAGCCCTGAATAAAATTCACAAAAGCAGGGTTTTCATTTTCTTATCAAAGCACAATGCTATGTTAGGCAGACCGCTCTCCTCCTGTAACACTGCTCCTCCTTCCATAGCATCTTCCCTCTGTCAGGGTGGACCCTCCCTTCCCCACATGTTCTGGGGCTCTCACCAGGGTCCCCGGCACCTAGGCATTCTAGGATCACGCCCTGCTCTTATTCATTTCTGAAGTGTCTCCTTCCCCTCAGATAGGTCCTGTTCCTTTTTTCTATCTCCTGTCAATTGCTTTTTTTTTATAGACACATTTCCCTGCTGCTTACTAATAACCAGAATGACTGATTCGACAGCTGGTACAACCAAGTGTGGAGAAGTAGGATCCTTTCCCAGGGCTCAGAAGGAATGGAAGAGACAGGCATTTGGGGGGGGGGGGGGGGGTAAGCTCACAATGTGAAGCACGTGTCACTGCCAGGGCTGATGGACTTAGCATGTGTGTCCTTTACACAGGACCCAAAAGATTTCAAAGGCTGAATAAAATGATGCACTTGCTTTCTCTTTCCCCACTTTACAATTTTACCTTTGCAATGGAAAAAGAAATACTATCTCAGTCTTCCTGACAACACTGAGATATGAACTATCATCTCCCACAGAAAAGTGGGGGGAACCCCCACCAGGCAACTCTGGGCTGTCCCCTTGGCTCCTCCAGGAGATGCATGGATTTTTCCAGGTCACCCCTCTGACTTAACACAGAAGCATGGTGGGCAGCACAGTGAGGTCCTCTGGGGAGATTAAACACCATGACCCTTCTCCACTTCTCCACGCTGCCGAGTTCTTAAGACTACACCAAACAGCCGGGATGAAATGAAGTTGATGTCACTTGAGGCAAGATGGAAACAATGCCAGGAAGGGAAAATAAATCCCTGTAAAGAGAAGGGAGCTAAGAATGTCCGTGGCACACAGGCACTAAGATTCACAGCTCCAGAACTTTCTGAGGACCGCAGTGTAATAGTGCTAACTCCTTCCATCCACCCTTCACCTCCGATGCAAAACCCAGTATGGTCTGGTGTGTCCCTGCTAGGAAATCTGGAAAAACCTCTATATGCCTGGAAACAACCAACTACACACATAATCCTACTTATGGTACCAGTCATTGGGCATATACAAAATAAAGATTTAACTGCCTGCATGAGACATTTTCAATTTAACCTTGAGTAGACGTTCCTGGTTGAGACCCAAAGAGGGAAAATGCACTTTGGAGCAATTAATAAATGTTTCTAATAAGTCTTTCATTCCTCCCTCATGCTATGCTATTGGTGAAAAGATGACAGAAAACTCCACAGAACAGCTCAGATCTGGAATCTGGAGCTCAGGGAAGAACAAGTGTTTGGGACTCATTCCCTCCTGCTTGTTCAAGGAAATCCAAGTCTGATGGCCTTAAGGACAGGATGCAAAACGCCGTCTGTTCAGCCAGACACCTTTGTGATAAATGCGGGAGAGATGGCTAGGTGGGTAGAAGCCAGAGGTTAAAGGCAATGAGAGCAGTCACCTAACCATCACCTACTTGGTGACTGTGTCTAGAGACAGTCATGGTTCTCTTAGAAATCACAAAGGGCTTTAACAAGAATAGGGGATATTTCTCTTCTTTTTTTGGACAAACATAAAGTCTCCTATGCCATGCAAAGTCTTTAGTCGGACAGATGGCATTGCTCTGTTATACAAAATTACGTCTTTCCTTAATACAATTCCAAAGCTATACTGTGGTCTCCCTCTCTTGTTTGTTCACAGCAGCCAAAATCCCAACAATGCCACACATTATGAGACCACCTGCAACCCCCTGCCAGACCATTATCAAGGCCAATTCAATCTGTCTCCATGAAGGAAGGCTGTCCTCATCTCCAGGGAAGGGTGGAGAGATTGGGGTGGCCTACCATTTCCTTTCTCACCTTGGCCCTCATCCTGTGTCTTCCTCATTCTAAATTGTTTTCCCTTTGATTTCATTCTGTGGCACTTTAGGGAGCAATTCCATTAAATGGAATAACAGCGTAGTAATACAAAGAACATCATTTCCTAGTGCTAATAACTTTCATTTGAAAACCACTTGTACACTCCAAAATTTAGCAAAGCATAAATTTCTCAAGACCAGCAGACATCATTTTCTTGAAGCTTTAAAGTTTTTTTTGAAGCTTTAAAGTTCTGTTTCTTTGGGGTTTGTAATCAAACTATGTACAGAAGAACTGGAACACCATTTAAAGTCAGATTTGGTTGACACTCGTGCTGCTAGCTTTACTGGCGGTAACTTGCCTCTCTGCATAAAATAGACACATGGGGCATAAGCCAAAGGACCAAAAACCATATCAGGAAATCATGGGCCACCTGCAAGGGGATCATCGCCGATGAGATGTCCAAATCCTCTACCCTTCCCAGAACTTGAATTTCACAGCACTAATAGGGAATCCCAATTTTTAGACTGGTCATCGGGAAAGAATGAAAGAAAGGATGCTTTTATTAGTGCCAAGTTCAAATTTATGCAAAACTATCACTGCCTTTCACCCCATTCCTGTCACTGGGGCCACAAAAAGGACGATGAAGTTGAGAACAGCCATTCGCAACCCTGGCTGCCCTTTAGCATCACCTTTGGAGCTCTTAAGAGATGGTCATTCCCAGGGCCTCTACTCCCTTCCCATCCAACTAAATCGGAATTTTCCAGGGTAGGCCCTTGAGATCTGTACGGTTTCTTCAAACTCCCCAGGAAATTCTAACCCCACAGGGTGAGGACTGAGATGCATGGACACAAGGAACTCAAAACACAGGGAACGGAGGACAACACGGGAGCAGGTCAGCACATTAACACATCCCTGAGCTTGTTGGATCCGACATCTCAGAAGGCTCCTTCAGCTGAAAAAGGAAAATGTTAACTCCTGATGATCAGAACAAACATACTTTATTTGAATTACCTCATTTGTCATCACTACCTCTCCCACCAGCTTCCCTGCTGCTGCTGAGCATGTGTGGGATGCAGATCTTGGTTCCCCTACAAGACACTGAACGCCTGGACCGCACCCCACAGTTCTGAGCACACGGGGGGTGCCAACTGGTTTGTCACTTGTCGCCGATGAGAAAATTTCTGCAAAGAGCTGACCACAGGGAGGATGTTTCAGAGCACAGAAGTGTTCAACTTGTCTTGTGTGGGTTAATTCGGGACCTGGACTGTGTGACCCAGGAAGGAAGCACGTCCCTGAGGATGGAGCCGCTAGAGGCCGCTCTGAGCCAGACCCTGGCTAACAGGTATTCTGAAGTTCAAGCACATCCACTGGGAGTCATGGCAACACGGGGGCTCCTATTTTTAAACTTGTAGGTGAGCCAGCACTCAAAGTGCATTTGGGTACCTGTGGGGACGGGGACTCTGGTATATATTTCAAAAGACTCTCCTTTGCAGGTTTTGAGCTTGCAGGTGGCTAATCATTTGTGACTATAAGATCAAAGAATTACACTCGAATCTGCTGTATTAAAATGGTTCTTTTCTCCTCCTTAACTCCATTATCTTGTTCTCTATCAGAAGGGATCCTTGATGGCCTGGTGTCCAGAGGTACTGGGAAAATCCTGATACTTTTAACTACAGTATTCGGAAATTCTGATCTTCATTTCTTAAGCTTGTTCTGTTAGCTTCTTGGGCAAGTCATGTTATGTTATAAGAAAAATAGGCCCCGGTCAGCTAATTAAAAGAACTTTCTCTGGATGCCCCCTTCCTTACGGGGCCAATGAAATGGAGGCTGCATATTGTCTGTATACCCACCATCTCACAAAGGGTTCAGCACATTCATAGCAAACGTATCACTAAGTCAGTCATCAGCAAACGTAACAGTGTGAGGCACAGAGGAGTAGCCCCCAGGCATCACGTTTCTTTCACTCCTGATAGGATCATTTGTACTTTTCTCCAATCGCCGGCCAAGTTTCCGCTTTAAACAAATGTGAACTTATCCCACCTGTCAAAAATGAATAGTGGCCCTGGAGGACATTTGTAAATCATGACAGAGGCCAAGGTCTTGTTTTGTTTTATTACACGTCCTTGACAGGATTTCCAATGGGTCTGTCACCTCCAGGAGTTTCTGCAGATTTTAGAACAGAAAGCCTGTTCCCGCTTCCATTCCAAGGACTCTCAGGTCCACAAAGACTACAAGTTCTTGTTGTCCCAGAAAGGGCATAAAGGAATTTGGAATATACAGGAAGAAGAAAAAAAAAAAAAAAAAAAAAAAAATATATATATATATATATATATATATATATATATATATATATATATCATCCTTTCCAATCAGAAAAGGAAGACAGGAGCAAGATCATAGCAAGGCCGGTAAACAGAACCGTGACACGCTTTGGGACAGGGAGGGAAACAGGGCTCAGACCGGGACATCCCTAGTGTGCGGACTCTAGCTGCTGTTTTTGGACTGATTCTGGATTTATTCTGACGTTAGGACGGGAATTCCACAGAGGCCAAGAAAGGAAATGTGTTAGTACAAAACCACCCTGTGCTTCAGGTTAACAATGCGTTCATGTGTGTCCCAGTCCTAACTGACTCTGCTCAGCAGTGAGATGGCCCTCGGAATGGACCCTCAGATGGACAATATAGGGCAAAGTACACCTGAAATCCATAAAGACTTGGGTCTGAAACCCAAGTAAAGTAGGCAAGTGACTTAACCTTTCGGGATCTCAGTTTCTTTCTCTGAAAAATGGAAGTAATAATGCCTCCGTACAGTACTTTTAAGATTAAATGAGGCCTTATACAGCACTTGGCACATAGTACTCACTCAATAACCTTTTTTTAAAGTAAATTTTCTAAATTGCTGAAGCTTAGTATTTCTAAGTACCAAGCTTTTTCTTGATTATAGGAAGCCTTTTAAATGGAAAATTTTAGAAAGATATTATAGAGTTCTCTGACTTCTTAAACCAAAGATAATCAATATAATTTAAGCTCTTAATAATGACCTAACAATGACTAGGCTATTCTTTCCACAGGGATGTTTTAAAGGGGGCATATTCTTCCTGGGGAGTATCGTGCAGTTCGCCCCAGATGGTCTTAGACAGGGGCTCCTTCAAGGTCTCCTGCTTGGTTTTTCTAATATTTTAAGCACTTCACCATTCTGTGAGTTCTTTCTTAATGCTGTCAGTTACCCTGCCTGATTCCCATCATGTTCATTGCTTCTAAGCTGTAAGATCTGGGAAATCAGATAAGCAAGTATCTCCAATACAACAGGTCACCTACCAAAGATGGGTCCCTGACCATCTGATTTTTAACTGGGTCTCTTACTGCCCAGGTTAAAACCTGAACTTGTCCGCTGCCCTTGCAGCTAGCCGTGACCACTAACTGATTTCTGACCATTAGCTCTATGCAAAGTATGGGACTTCTGGGTAACCGCCTTAGATGAGATCGTCCTCTTTCCTAACTTTCACCTGCTGCTGGAAACTGGAGCTTGGGGGCAGTACGGGCATGGGGATGAAGACCAGATCCTATAGAGGGGAAAACAGAAAGCTAGAAGGAATCTGGGTCCTGACAATCATGCAGCTACCATATCAGCTCTGGACAGACCACCTAATTATGTTGATGTACCCTTTTTTTTTTTTTTTTAATGTTGAGTTAGCCAACATATAGTACAACATTGGATTTTGATGTAGCGTTCAATGATTCATTAGTTGCGTATATATGTTTACATATCCTGTTTAAACTGGGATACTCACCCTACAGGCCCTAAGTAACACAACTGCCCCACAAGCTTCTTAAGGGTACATATAAAATTAGAGTAAATGAACTCTAAGTTAAAATAAACCACATTTCCTTTAGGACAAGACTTTGTACCAGTGATTTAGAGTCTAAAACCCTTTGCTGCTTTCTTCATGGTTCTGGGTTATGCCCTAGATAGATCAGGTTGTTACATAGATTACCTGTGCTTTCCCAGGTAACAGGGGGTAAGTCTGTATGAACACACGTGCAGTGTGCTAACAGAACTAGGAGAATAATGACCCTGGGCAGCCTGTGGGATCACTACTTTAAGTCAAAGTCTATCACACACACACACATATACACACACATGTGTGGCTTTTTCTCTAGTCAATAATGAGATGAATCTGACACATTAAAATCTATGTAATGATAAACTACATTATAATGACATTCTACTGTGCTTTTTTTTTTTTTTTGCCTAAAGTCCCTGATAACTATGGTTCAAGGAGAGCGGGGAAAAGCGGGTGAGAGTATATGGACATGCCGCTGGGAAAATGAAGAGTGAGTATCTGAGTTTTCTCTGTTGATATCCCCAGGTAATCTACACAGCAGATCCAAGAAGCCCTCATGGGTTCGTAGTGATGATTCAGTGAGATTACATATATGAAGATGCTCTGTCTGAAAATAGTCATTTTTATCATCCTCATTATTAGCAGGATTGTGAGCTTGAAGTCTGTGATCATCAGCCCTGATGTCAAACACTGAATGTATTCTGACACATAATCCTCCTCTGGACTCCTTCTGTGATCTCTCCCAGGGAACTGTGAAAAGGACTGTTTTGCATGACTATAATAGTGTCACAGTGTGGCTTCCATGGCTTTTTCTGTTGTGTTGTCAGGAGAAAATCTGTCCTTTGAAAAAGACGACCTTTCTGGGTTTCTTAGAAGTATGTAGAACCACTCGACTCCTGAGTCTACCTCCTTTGTCCAAACAGTGAATGTGGCAGAAATACTCAGCAATCATTCTTACACTCATTGTGACATTGAAAATGGAATTAAGACTGGAAGGAAAGAGCTAGTCAATATTCACAGAACAAACTCCAGGCAAGCCGTGTGACAGGACCCCTCCCAACGTCTGGCCCACAGACAAGCCTTCTCAGGTGATCACCTAAACAGTCTCTGTGGAAAAGAAGAATGGGAGAATTTAATATGCAAAAGTGTTTCTATCTAGCTCTTTTAACACAAGACTCTACCGGACAGACACAAACGGACACATGTAAATATGTGCTCTGTGAATGTGAAACACATACCCACGTGGATATATACACGTGCACGCAAGAATTCTACATACGGTCCTCTGGGAACACCAGAAGGAAAAAGGCAGGAAAGACATGAAGGCTTTTAAATGAAAGCAGGTGAGAAGTGAGGACAGCTAAAGATCAATGAACAGAACAACCCCAGCCAGAAAGAGATGGAAATGAGGAAAGAAAGGTGGTGGGGTGGAGTGAAGCAGTGATGAATGAGGAAGAGAGAAAAGCCCGGGCAGTGAGGGAGGCAGCAGGCAGCCCCCGGCCGGCTGCTGCTGCTGGAAGCCGGACAAGGGGGAACAGATTTCAGCAGCGGGGAGCTCTAATCTGTCAGCAGCAGCTCCTTCATGTGTGACCAGCCGGCCCAGCTTGGGGACTGGTGCCAGTCTGGGCAGGCTAACCCCGCCAGGCCCTCCCGGAAGAGAAGGAGCCACCAATAAAACCCTGAGAGAGTACAGGGAAGGTTCTTCTGCACCCAGCGCCCACGGCTAGCCGGCTCCGGGCTTCTCCCCCCGGCCCTGTCTGCAGGGCAGGCTCAGCCCCCGCCGTCTGCTGACCGGCAGTCACGCTGACCGGCCCGCTCCTCCCAAATCCTCACCAGCCACATCGGGCCCCGGAAAACTCTTTCCAGGAGAGGGCCACCTATGTATTCCTAACAGCTCCGCTGGAGAGAGGCGAGAGAAAGCCTCAACCCGTTATGTGTTTGAGATGGGTGAGGTCATAGATAGAGGCAAAAGCCATGGAACTCTCTCTGCTCTCCAGATGCTCATAGGAGGCGGACCTCGGCCGGCTGCAGTCCAGCCTTCACTCAGGCTTCCAGCCCATGTCTGTAACCATAAATGACAGCGCTCGAGCTTTCTGGCAACTCGCCTCCAACCTTACCTCCACCCAGCCAGCCTTTATTCTCTGGTGGGAAGAGAAAGCAGATGGAGGCAGGACTCCCACTCAATCCCTAAATAAGGCCAGCTTCAATTCCCATTAACTGTGAATTTGCACCCTTATCTGGGTAAGAACCAAGGGAACAAGAATCATGGGGCAAAGGTTAACAGGACAGGCCAGGCTACCGGCCAGCCCTGCTGAGGACACGGTCAAGCAGGGTGCACGCTCTCTGAAGAGGGCCACTCCTGCCATTAGGACACCTGGGTGATGCCTCCAACCCCGCACCCACCTCTAACAGCTCAGGAACCACCCTGAGACTCCGACCCCACATTTGTACCATCACTCGTCCTCCCACTGTCTATTCCCTGAGAATACATGTATTGCAAGGGTTGGATTAGACCCTCAGCCAAGGACTCTTCTGATTTTTGATTTTTAGGGATGGGGGTATCCTTTAAGTTTGGCTAATGCACAGCAGAGTGAGGGGCTGAAACCCGAGGCTTGAGGCACCGCCTAAGCTGGGCAGCCCTGTCCTCAAACCTCTTAAAAACAAAATGGGGCAGTGATTCCCAGCTTCATTCATGCTTTTATCTGCCAAATATTTATCAAGTGCCATCAGGCACTGTGCTGGGAACACAGAGGTTAAGAAAAAAAAAAAAAAAAAAAAAGCCTGTTCTCGTGAAGTCTGAATTCAAGAGGAAGACAACAAAAGTACTTAAGAATAAAATGTACATGGGAGGTCAGGTGAGGGCTACCAAGAGCAATGAAGCAAGAGATGAGGGTAATAAGTTCTTGGGAGGGGGGGGCATCCAAGTTGTGAGTTCTTGGGAGGGAGGGGCATCCAAGTTGTCCTGTGATCAAGAACGTCTCCCAGAGATCTGTGCATGGGTCAGGATTTTTGCAAGGATCATCTTCGGTGACTGCATGATGCCTGCGGTGCCATATGGAGTCAGAAAGACAACCAACAATGGACTTCCCAACCTCCGCAGGCTGGCTGCTTCTCAGCACAGACGTTATGACTCTCTTCTTAACCCTCACCATTGCCACCAAGGCCCGTGTCCTTCCTGAGGCAGAATCTGCTGTTCTCCACTGGCAGCCACAGCCATGCTCGGCTCTTGCTTCCATCCTCTTCGAGACTGTTCTGTTCCTTCCCACGGACAACGGACCACCTGTGTCTTCGCTCCCAGCACAATGTGCGCAGCGCCTCCCACCACAAACTTGTCCCCCCATGAGAGGGAAGTCTTTTCCCGTTCACTCCTTTTTTATCTCCTGCCCTTTCCTCCAACTGATAATAGCTCTGTGTTTGTTTTTTAAGGAGGAAGAAGAAGTAGAAGAGCAGGGAGGAAGAGGAGGAGGAAAATGGAAAAGAAGAAACAGGAAAGAAACACCAACGATGTCACGGGTGCATTTTAAATTGTACAAGTCAGCCAAAGAATGAGGTAGTTATTGTGGAAAGAATCATGGAAGGGTCTCAGTGCTAAACATTCATGAATGCTCTTCCCAGATTTGAATTGAAGGGAAGGAAGCTAAGACCACTTGCTGAAATGACCACACATCCAGTAGGAGAATGTAGAAGATGAGAAGAAAATACAAGAATCTGAGTAAACCTCAATAATGGAGTCATTTTTCCAAGGACAATGAAAGCACTGAACAGATCTTTTAGGACGGTTATGAAATTCCTGAGTTAACTGTTCCCTCAATTTGTATCTCCTACACCACTGAGCAGATAACATCTCTCTCTACACACACAGGTATGTCCTGCTGTACTAGAGATTTCATATGAAAATGTAGCTTTCCTTAGACTCCAGAGGATTTCTTTAATCAGGTGAAGGGCCACCGTGCTCAATAATCCATTGATAACTATGCCTTCACGGAATCTTTTGGCTAATCACAGGTAGATTACATGAAGTGAACCTACAATACGTATTTGCCTTCCCAGAGATCTGTCTGTGCATGGCCCTCTGTGAACATTTACTAATGAAAAGATGGGTAATGACCAAGCAGATCTTGCCCGTGGGGTCTGAAAATGAATGGACTCAAATCCTCATTTATTTCTTAACCTCTCAGCACTTTTCAGGCCAAGAGAGTCAAGTGGGCATCCCCTGGGAACAATGCAGCTACTACAATGGGTCTGAGGTTAGGGAGCCTGCCTCAAGGTTAGAGGAGCATGGAGTTCATCACAGTTCTAGGAAAAGCTTAACAGCTCTTCATACCAGCGGTCCTCGGCTCTCAAACACTGGACCAGAAGGAGGATTCTGGCCTTTTAGATAGCTCCTTTATGGCTACAAAACAAATGTTGAGCAGGAACACTGGAGCACATCAGGGGGAATAATTCGGCAAGATTTGTTAAGAGGTTTGCGCTGTTGAGATCCAGCCATCTCAAAGAGCACCTGCTTTTTTCTAAAAGTTGGGAGCACTGGGCGGGTCCTCGGGGCAGACAGCGAGCCTGGAGGTCAAGGGCTAGTGTGCCACCACCTGAGCAACAGAAATAGACCAGCAGCGTACTGGAGAGCACATAGAAAAGGAAAATAACCATTACCTACTCCCCCGAGGAAGCGATAAAGGAAAAATATAGACGCGTGCCTACTAATAGCTAACAGTTGTTCTCTAGCTCAGGGGAATAAAGACAGGCTTAGATGATGGGCCTAATCACTTTCTAAACACTTTCAGATCGTCTGGTATCAAAACATTAGGATTTTTCTCAGGAACTAAGAAGATCCTTCACTTAGAGAACACACGACAGAAGAAATTATTCAACTCCTTCAATCAAATAAAGTTCCCAGTTGGAAAACAACTCTATCTCAGCATGTCTTGGGCAACAGTATGGGGCATGGGATCACATTTACTAATAAGGCATAAATGAATGCTACAAAGTTCCAACAGAAAATTAATCCTTATTAGTGTACAAAACAGGGTTGTCACATTTAACAAAAACAAAACAAAATGGGAGCTCTGTTAAATCTGAATTTCAGATAAACAAGTTATCTTTTAGTATCAGTATGTCCCCATGCAATATTGGGGACAGATTTGTGCTAACAGAATTAGCTATTGTTGACCTAAAATTGCAATTTAACTGGATTTCTATATTTTTCTTGAAACCTTGCTAGACTTGTCCAGCAACCTAGAACCTATCTGGAAACAGTCACGAAAACCTTATCTGGTCAGCCAAGCTTCAAGGAGCTAAGAAGTTATCAGTGGGGAATGTGGACTGATACCTTGATATATAATGTTTATTTCAAGGATCCTCTTTGAGAATGCCTGTGTGTCATTAAAAGAAACAAACAAACACCCTTCCTTTGGTAACTAACAGGTGAATCACTTCAAATGTGTGTCTCTCTTTGGGATTCAGCAATAACAGGGAGTCACCAATCCCTGTTCCCTAAGTCTAGATTTAGGAACCTTCCTTACCCAGAAAGAAAGGCATCATTTGGCCAGGTAAGGCATCATTTGGCCAGGTAGAAATGGGAGCTTTACCTCCCCCTTACAAAGCTTCCAGAGAGGACAGGGCCAGGTAACATTCCTGGTTTTTCAGAAGGGAAGAGGAGAAACCCCTTCCTGACTCTGTATTTCTGGTGTGACCCAGGGCTGGTCAGTTCCAGATACCCCCCCTAAGGAGGTTTCTTCCTACTGCTGTGGCAAAAAGCAGCAAGCCAAAGAAAAATCATCCTCATAAAACAACCAACCATTTGCAACAATTTTATTTGCAAAGATCTCCTGCTGTGGCTAAATGGTGCGGCTGCTTGGTTTGTTATTTAAAAGAGTGACCCTAGTGAGACCAGAGCTCTTGAAGGGGGAGGACAGTGGGGGAGGAGGCTGCTTTCAGACCAGGAGAAGTAAGAGGAGCTGGGACTGAGTGTGCCTAATTGAATTCCACTGATGATTCTGCGTGCTGTGCCACACGGTAATAGCTCAGACTTTGAGGCTAGCTCCTTACAGTCCCTGTTAGTCAACCCCAATCCTTTCTGGGCCTTGATAGAAAAGGATATTAAAATATTCTCAAGAGAGGCTAGAGATTGGATTCAAGTGCCCTAAGGAGCCGCAATTGAGAGGAGGGAAGGAACAGATAGGGGTGCGTGAGGGATAAGTTATGGAGACAGCAGAGAGGGCCAAGAGGAGAAATCTCGGGACAGACACAGGAAACCCCCCCTCAACAAAATAATATCAGGGAACTGGGACAGAAGGGAAAGTTCACAGAGGAAAGCCCTTCATGGGAAAGTGTTTTGATGCATCTGAAGACACTTCTTATGCAGTCCACGTGGGAAATCAAGGTGGACTCTCGGCTCTACCCTGCTACTCAAGGAATTTATGAATCATCTGGACTGAGTAATCCCTGTTCTTTTTAGGACTGCTGCGCTGGCAAAGATGGCGGTGGGTACTTGTGGCCGTCTTGATGACAACGTCTGAGGAGGTCTCCCTTTCTGAGTGACCACGAGACAGGGTCACAAAAGTTAGAACCAACTGCGATTTTAAAGGTAGAGTGGTCAGAGACCAGGCTTCAGAGGGAACACTTGCATTCTAACAGAAAGTAAGCCAAATGGCAAATAAGAATATCTATAGGTTGACAGTTTACCTGGACAAAGTTTTAGGATGAAAGCAGGTATTCCTGGACGAAAACTGATGGACTTGAAGTTAACACTCATTTCATTTCCTCGCATCGTGTGGCAGACATTTTGGTCTAGAGAGTCTTCGTTGTTAGTATTGGTTTTAATGAACTACTATTTGGCAGAGTAATCGGCATCGGATTTTAACTTAACACTAAAGACCATGGGAGAAAACCTGAAGGTACAGAATCAAATAAACAGTAAGCTTTTCCAAGGAAATCTCTACTATCTTGCAAAAAGCAGCAGAACAAGAAAAACCCTCCAGGGGAGGTAAATGCGCTGGGCAGCTCAGCATCTTGGAGGAGGTCACTCATTCACTCCAGGTGTCTTTCTTTCTTTTGTCACATGGGGCACTGGGTGGGGGGCATGGAAATAAGTAGGACAGAGAGGTCACTGCTTCCCCAGAACTTGCAGGGACAAACCATAACACAGCACAGAATGACAGCCATCTCAAAAGTGGCTTTACTAGGAAAGCAGAAGATGTGGCAAAAGCACATAACAGAGTCCTGTTAGTCCAGGGTCTGGAACAGCTTCCTCAGTGGAAGTGAGGCTGGGACTGAAGCCTGAAGAATGGAAAGGAGGCAGGTGAAGGAGCATCAGCATTTACCTACTGGTGGGAAGGGGTTCCTGGGGAATATATTTAAGGCAGGGAAAAGAGCTAGAAGTGAGAAAGAACATGGTATTTTCAAAGAACTAAAGCAGGTTCAGTATTGTAAGGATACAGTGTCCAAGGGAGATTGCAGCAGGACACAGTTTTGGAAAGACAGGCTGGCCTATGCAGTGGAAGACTTTATAAACCACATTAAGGAGATGGGACTTCATTACAGAACCAACGAAAAGCCACTGAAAGGCATTAAGCAGGAGAGTGATGAAATCACATTTTCATTTTTGATCACTCTGGCCGCGATGTAGACTGGAAGGATGCAGGACCGGGAGCCATAAGATATTTACGAGGCCCTGCAGTAATACAGGTAAGAAGAGCCAACCAGGAGCACGGCCTGGAATGTAGCGGGTGAGAGCACTCCAGAGGGGATCCACAGGAAACGGCAGCAGGAGATGGTCTCCTAGAAGACTGGGAGAGGGGAGGGCAGTGAAAGCAAGGACACCTGGGCAATTTTTACTTGAGGCCCCTGGGTAATAGGATGCAGCCTTTACATGTACTATAGATCCGCCTGGAAGAGGGAGGGGAATGGAAGAGAAAGCAGTTCAGCTTCGGATATGGTGTGTTCTAAGGCCCTGTGGCAGCCAGAAGAGCCTATCTTCTCATAGTTGGTGATACAGACTGGGGCTCAAGGGAGAGGTTTCAGCCAGAAGTCAATTCACAAACATCAGTTATAGTCCTGGCAATGGAAGGGTCTAGGACAAAGAGGGGGTCTAGGACAAAACCCTGAGTTTTATGCCAATATTTAAGAGATGTCTAAAAGGAAGAAAAGCATGCCAAGGACTTTGAGACAGAATGACTAGAGAGGGAGGAAGAAACCAAGAACGTAGTAATAACTGGCATGGCAAAAAGCAAAGTTCAAAATGGGATAATATTAGGATTGGATCACAGGAGCTCTGGGGTGAGGGGCGCACTCTTGGTTTTGACACAGGTCAGGATCTCAGGGTCCTGGGATCAAGGCCCTTGTCTGGCTCTACGCTGAGTGGGGAGTCTGTTTAAAGAGTCTCCCTCTCCCTCTGCCCCTCCCCCACTCACTCAAGCTCACTCATTCTCTCTAAAACAAACCTTTAAAAAAAAAAAAAAAGTCAGCTTTAGTTGCTACTCTGATTTAAGAGTTGCTGAGCGGCTTTAGTCCAACTCCCTCCCAGAGGTTAAACAAGTATAAGCAGGTACACCTTCAGCCTCCACTAATTGTGTTTCAACCTCCCCAGAGGACGCTTTGATATTTTATTTAAGCTGGATGGTACCAGAGTAATGTGCTTTCTGCATAGTTTTCTATTTGTCAGATATAATTCAGAAAGAATGTAAAATGGAGGCCCAAAACATATTGTAGAGTCAGAGAAAGTCAGGTTATTATAGTCACGTTTCCATTAATGTAAAATTATAGATTTATATGCATATAGGTACACACGCATTAGAGAATAGCTGGAAAGATGTTCTCTAATTACTTCCACAATGACTATCTCTGGTTCGCTGGCTTTAAGGCCATTTTTCTCTTCTCCTCCTCCTTTGTAGTCTTCTGCATTATCTGAGTTTTTACAGTGTTCGTGTATGGTGGTTTTCTACAAATCACAGAATCACAGAAGCCTCACAGAGAATCTTCTGTCCTACACAGTCACATAACACCCACAAGAGGATACCTGGGAATCATGGCTGGATTTGGAGGGGAGATAAGGGAGCGGAACTCCACCCATGTCCCCTTCCTACTGAGAAATCAGACTCAGAGCAACCATAGAAGCTGCTTCCACAGCGGCACTCTGACACTTAAAGGAAGGAAGTGAAGGAGGGAAGGATCCTCTTCATGTGCCTCCAGACCCACGTAACCTATTGTCCATTCCCTCCGAGTATAGCAGCGGTCCTAAGTAAAGGGACCAGTAGGTCCTCCCTCATGTCAATGCCCATTGTGTCTTCTGTGGCAGTCAAGTATGAGAGACTGAGCCTCTTCCTTGGAGACCGACTATGGACCGTTCACACCCACGACCCTTATTCTCTTGGATCATAAAGTGGAAACAACTCTTAAACCCCTAAAAGAATGTTGCTTTGAGGGTTAAATGAGGTCAAACCTGCAAAACCCTTGAGTAACACCTAGTGTGGAGGAAATGATCAATAAACGGGAGCTGTTGAATATTTCTCAGAACAGGAACCCAGCACAGCAAGCTTTGGACCTGAAGCACTCCCACCATCACTAAGAACTGCCATCTCAGTGGCCGGCTTCACCCTCTGACGTCTTGAACTGCTCTTCCCAGCGCTTCCGAACCTCCACCCCCAGTCCTGAAGGCCCTCCCCCGACCCTCTGCCATCAGGACGCCTTGGGTCCCTCACTCACCTATTCAGCATGTTGGACTGGTAGATTCTCTTCTCATGGGTGTTGTAACAACTGCTCTTGGGCTCGGGGATGAAGCTGTGTTCAGACAGCATGTCGGAAGCAGCGGTAGTGATTATGGCAATTCCATCCCTCACTCTGGCAGGGAGGCCATAGTCCCATTCATCATAGGACACAGAGATGAGCCCGGTGGGGAACTCCGAGGGCACTGTGTCCGTGTCCCCTGCCACCAGACTAGGCACAATCCATGTGTAGCCATAGCCAGTCAGCCCTACGGAGTTAGCAACTTCAAAGATGTAGGTGGCTTCTTCCTTAGTGCAATAAAGAAGAATGATGGGGCTTTGAAGTTTCTTGAGCTGGTTCTGGATCTTGGAATCTCCATCATCCAGGGACATGTCCAGCAGGAGGACCTCCTCTAACTCCCAGCCCACGAAGCTGTTCTCGATGGTGCTGCGAATCTTGTTTACAAAGTCCTGGTAGCCGGGGAAGTAGGTGGTGACGATAGAAAAGATGTACCAGTCATATTCTTCCATGATGTTGAGCATTACAGAAGCTTGCTGTTCAATTGATGGGCCAAACTGGAAAAACATGGAGGATTCATCCTAGAATAGTAAAAAGGTAAAAAAAAAAAAACAAAAAAAAAACAAAGATGGTAAGGGAGAGTCTGAATCAACTGGGCACAAA
Organism: Mustela nigripes; assembly: GCF_022355385.1. Taxonomy (NCBI): domain Eukaryota; kingdom Metazoa; phylum Chordata; class Mammalia; order Carnivora; family Mustelidae; genus Mustela; species Mustela nigripes. Next base: position 56,767,043 of record NC_081562.1, read on the forward strand.
GGTTTATGTTCATTTTTTACTTTTTCACACACCTTTTAAAATGCGATGTTTGAATTGGAATTGCAAACATTTCTAATACCTTCCTTCCTAAAACCACCTTCTATACTCTAGGGGGAGAATCAACACAGGTCTACATCCGTGTTGTCTGAAATCCCTGGGGCACAAAAGAGCTTCCTACAATCAAACATGTTAATATTTCTATTGCAAGACATGTAAAGAGTCGCATTAAGGGGGATAAAGACTCTAAATGGCCTCATATCAGCTCATGTCAGGTTTCGCTGTCAAATGAGCTCTAGGGTTACACACGCTTTTCATTTTTGGAACCTTCTGAACTGATCACAACCATGGAAGTGTATCACTCAGAGTGAATAAATGGAAAGGCCATCCATCTACCCGGAAACCTACAGATGGAGGTGGTGTAAGCACACTGGCCTGGTAGGTGGGAGGTACTCTGGTATGGATATCAGGGAGAAGAAGGTTTGGCCAGTGTATTTTCTATAAAGAAATAACTGTTGGATTAATAGCACATTGAGTTTTTCGTCTTCCACCGTGATAAGGAGATAACACAAGTTAGAGGAAGGAGCAGACTGTGTACCTAAGCTACAGGTTAAAAGGACTTGGATTCAAGCTCATGTATGATAAGAGTTTAGAGCCGCACATAGAGATTATTCTTCCTCCTACCTGTCTAACACCACGGGTCTCAGTCTGACCTGTGTATTATACACATAGCCTTCTGTCAACTCTGAGTATGTGTAGGTTTTCTCCCTCCTTTTGAGGGAGAAGCCATTTTAAATTTCTCCCACTTTAAGCCGTATTTCACCTGCTGTTCTGAGATGTCAAGCCCTGCATTTTAGCTCTGCCTTCCAGCTAGAAGAATCTGCAACCACAGATGAAGACCCTCTTGGCCTTGGCCTTCTTTCTCAATCCATTTCCCCCGACTTCCTCCTGGGTAATGGCATCTCTTTTCTTGTCAGTGCCCCTATCTTTTATCCGATTGTTCATCCCCATTTTATAACAATCCAGGAGGACAAAATTGGTGTCTAAAAGGGGCAGTTCTTTTCGATCCCCCCAGACTAGAGCTTCACAGTACAGTCACAAGAGACCAGGCTTTTAAACAAAATTATACAGTGATTTCTTCGTTCCAGAACATATTCTTGTACAACGGAGATTGTTGAGTGTTTGGGGGGCACCTACTATTGAAAAAAATACAGTTTGGGAAATATCCAGCTGCTACCCACAGACCCTGATTCGGCAATGAAAGCTGCCAGCCCTTTGGCTCTGCCGAGCTATGATTGCTTCATGTGGCTTGAACTTTTCACATTTTCCACAGGCAATTCAGAAGGAAACAGGAGATGCTTAGTTGTTTGAGGGCAGTTCTTTCTGCTAGGGGTAAAATGGTGCTTATCTTAGCTCCCTCCTCTGGCTTAAACTCCCTGGTCAGGGAGAATTCAGATAAGTAGAGCAGATATGGCAGAAAGAATGGTGGGAGGAGTGGGAATCCATTCAGAATAAAATATGGACTTTGTGTGAACTTACTCCAAACTGTGACCAGCCCCTGCCTCCGACACAACTGCCCTGGTCTCCTACCACAACACAAGTACTATTCTTCAGGTAATGGTGACTTTGTCCTTAGGTTTTAGGATTATAGTGGGATTCCAGGACAACAAAGTTTAATTATTCCAAGACTTGTCATGGGTCTACAGAGAACCACAGAAGGAAAGGAAGGTCTGTGACAGAACCACCCACCCAGAAAAGCTTTAGAGAAAAAGCTATTTGTTTTCCTGTTACTTCCGAACAATGTTTCACTTGAGGATTCCCTTTTTCCACTTGGGTTTTCGCAAAACCTAGTGGATATAACAAAAGGACAAAAGCTTCCAAATATACCTTAAAATGTACAGGCTAAGGCTGACAGCATTCCAACTGTAAACAAAGGAATTCAACCCATTCTACGATAAGGGAAATATCTTATCACAAAGAGGTTCTTGAATACCCTCAATTCTCCATTTGTTGGAAGACGACAGCTGGTTCAAATACACAGGGAGAGACAGCCCTGAGAGATAATCCATGAGGGTCCATAGTAAATGAGCCCATGCTAATGAAAACAAAAAACTAATCTAGTATAAACCAAACTTACCCTCTTCTCTCAGTCTTAAAACTCTCTCGCAATTTTAAATGAGCTCCTAAAGAAATAGCCAGCTACTATGTGAAGAAATCCAATAAAATAAGGTGAAAGTAAGAAGAGAAAAACTAATATGGCTCCAGCTCATCGCCACCATAACCTCCTCCCACCTAATTCTATCATCCTCCGCCATCATCCTTTCTGACTCCTCTCTCCCACCAATGTCCCCTTCAACTTTTTATCTCGCCAATCCTTCATTAAATAAAGGATACCTTACATGCCCATTCTGTCTGTGGCACCAAGAAGAGGTTAATGAAGCCAAACAGAAATCAAGAGACAGAGTTACAGCTTGGGCAAGTGTTCTGCGGTATAATGACCAGCCAGTGTTATTAATTTAGTTGACACATCAATCTGGTATACAGCAGCCGGGAATGGGACAGCTCTTTTTCAACAAAGCTTTGGGCGAACTCTAAGTCGCAGGCAGTGACAGGCTCTGCAAATTACGGCTGAAGCCACAAATCAAAGAACAATCTTCACGTGTGCACAGAGTGGAAAGGACTGGTGGTCACACACCGGTCTTTGCAGGCACCCAACCTGCATTGCGATCACAAGAACTGTCATCTTCCAGGATGAAGGACAGGGAGATAATTCAGTTGGCAGCTCACTATGTTCCCCCCACTTACATTTTTATCTCCTAATGATTCCCAGGCACCTCTACTGCTTGCATGTACTTCTTCACCTTGCCTCACAAGCATCCATAAAGCATTCATGTAAAAAGGGCCACCAAAACAGAAATAATTAATACAGGGAAGACACAATTGCACAGTAGACCCCATCAGTCTAGAACCATTAGATTGAATCCTCATCGCTTAGATGTTCATGGTATTTATTTGCTAATAAGAAACAAAAAAAAGCCCTTTTTCATTCTGCTCTCAGTCTCCAAAACAGAGTTAGTAGCATGTGAGATTTATCTTCTCCATCCCCCAGATCCCCTACAGACCCACTTGGAAATAAGGGATAAACCACCACAGCTGCTGCTAATGCCCCTGGCGATACATTGTAGCTGTCAGACCACTTTGGGAATAGCATCAGCTGGAGAGAACCACCTTGCCCAAAGTCACACGCTCCCCCCACCCCTTTCCAGGATAAATTGCCCTGAATGACTGCTGGTCAGGGAGTATAAAGACCTTGTCCTCTTGCCCGGACTCTAGACACCTCTGAAGGATCAGTCCATTCTCAGAACTTCCCAACAGGGCTGGTGGGAGCCTCCATTAAGACCACATCACATCTTTACTTCTCCCTCCACCTCCTCCTACCCGATCTTCCCTTTTCACAGTGATGATCTCAAGAGCATTCCCTAATAATCTCCTGTGTGCTCACCTTGGTCTCAGGGTCTGCTTCCTTGGGAACCCAACATGAGACTATTCAGTTCCCTTTATTCAAAACAGAAAAGAAGTGGCCTTAAAAAAAAACAAAAACAAAAACAAAACATCTATTTTCAAACACAGAAATGACCTCTATGTTAGAAAGACAAGTCTCTACCCATTAGTTCCAACAGAGAAAACTGGAACTAATGAGTAGGAATATTAAACATCACTATTCGGTTCAACAGAAGAAACAGGTGTGCAAAAATTATAGTTAATTTAGAATAGAATGAAACTCTAAGTAGTGAGCTCTCTATTGCTATAAGCATTTAAACAGGAGTTGGATTATTATTTGATAAAGAGATGCTCCTCAGCACTCTGCCTGGAAAATGTCATGCTCGCCTTTAAGGTCTAGTTCAAGTGTCAGCTTTTCATTTGTATCCTCTTTCTGAACTTCCCCCAGGTAAGTTAGTTCTTTGCCTTGTACTTTCACAATTGTTTGCATGTGCCTCTATCCTAATATTTATCACATAGGAGGCATATAGTCCATCCTATATGAAACATGAAAACATGTTTCTCAAGAGCAGGGGCTGTGCCTTATTCATCTCTGGATTCCTAGGTGGCATATGAAAAAAAAGTGGTTTTGAATTAATATTTAAAAAGAAGATTCCTTTATTGGGTGAAGATTACCGAAATAACTGATGGTCTCATCTGCTTCCAAATTTCTGTGCTGATGACACATACTGACCTCACAGAAATCAGCTATGAATAGTTACATATATATAAACCATGCTTTTATAAGATGTGAGGGGCTCCCCTGTGGAGCCAGGCAGACAGGCAGAAAATACTAGTGGCCGCTTCCTTACTCCTCCACCACAAATTTCTTGGAAACATCATCTATACTCACTTCCTCCAATTCCTCCTCTCTCATTCTCTATTCCGCTAACTCCAACCAGACTTTCAACTTCACTAAAACTCCTCCTGTCGAATGAAGGAGAGGTGACCTTGATACTGCCAACTCCAATGTCCACGTGCAATCACTGTTAGGGTCACTAAGGTACCCTCCAGACTGAGAAGACACATTAATGCCAAAAAACAAAGCAAACCATTCCATGCCCTTTACCCAGAATTTTGATCAGAGCAATTTACCGAGGAATGGGCAGATGGATGATCTCCAGCACTCCACAGCTCTTTTCCATCCCTCTCCAGACCTCAATCTCCAGTTTTTGTGGAGTGAGGAGCATGGAGGTGAGGTCATAGGGTAATTATCTAAAGTGGGGCTCTCATCTGTGCACCACAGGATCTCTACCAGTTATCTCAAGTGGCAACACCTGTGCACCAGAAGGGAGCCTCTCTACTAGTTACCTCAAGTTGTACCACCTGGGCACAAGGCATGGGGCCAAAGATGGAGTCAGTGTTGCCAGCACTCCTGCACTCATCCTTACCTATGACGAGCATTTGACATGGCTGATCACTTGGCTCCTAGCTAGGCTTTCTTTCCTTGGTTTCCAGGGCTTCATGGTCTCTTGGCTTTCCTCCTAGCTACTGGCTGCTAGTCCTCTGTCTCCTTTGCTGGTTCCTCCTCTACTTCCTGATCTTTTAAAGCTGAGTCCCCCAGGATTAATCCTTGGGCCTCAGGTTGTTTCTATCAACATTTACCTCCTCAGAGATCTCATCCAATCTCCTGATTGAAACCCTATTTATATGCAAATTCCTCTAACACTTCTTTCCCCAAAACTTCAACTTACATATCAGACTACCTATCCTGCATGTCCACTTGGGTATCTTAGAAATATGGCCAGCATTTCCAAGATTGGACTCCGCCTTTCCCATTTCTGTTAAAGCAAGTCAATCCCTCCAGTTCCAACTCCTCTCTTTCTCTGGAATCCTATATCCAATCAACCAACCATGACTGCTGACCTTCAAAATGTATCTAGAACACCACCGATTTTCACCAGCTCCATCAGAGCCACCATCATCCTTCAGCCAGTCACTGTAAGGACCTGCCAACTTGTCTCCTGGCCTTTGCCCTCCAGCCTCCTACAGACTGTGCTCAACAAAGAAGCAGGACAATCCTTTTAAAACTTCAATCATAAGATGGTATTCTCTGCCTCAAACCCTCAATGGCTTCCCAATGCACTAAAAAGAAAAAGCCAACACCCTCGATTTGGACTGCCACTGTCCCACGGGTCCCACCCTGCCAATGGTTCTCTCACTCCGTCTAGGCACTGGGACCTCTCTTGAACATACACAGTCCTGCTCCAGACCTCTAGCTATTTTCTCTGCCTGGAACCCTCTTCTTCCATCTCTCCAGGTATTCACACACACCTGTTTCAAGTCTTTGCTAAAACCTCAAGTTCTCAATAAAGCCCAATCCTGACCCTACAGGGGAATACCAACACCTGCTTGACCCCCTTATCCTACTCCACTATTTCTTTTTGCCCTAACATTTATCACCATCTGACAGACTATATGAGTAGTTTGATATGTTTATTATGAACTTACTGCCTCTTCCCAACTAGAGTATAAACACCAGGACAAGGATCACTGTTTGCTGCCACAACTCAGTACCTGAGATGGGGCCATAGTAGATGTCTGTTGAATTTAAAAATGTAGTAACTGATGTTGCAACCAGATAATCCTCAAATCTACTTTATCTTTTTTGGCTTTCCCACTGACATTATGTTTTTCTAGTATCACAAAGTCTTTCACATTATTATAATCTGAGCACTTCATAACATCATAGGGATTAGGATCCTGCTAGAACATTAATATAGAATCAGATTAAATAAATCTGATTTTCCTTCCAGTCCCTCCTTCTAGTATATGAGTAAAGAAAATCCTGTACTTCTAAATTCAGTTCTTTTTTTTTTTTTTAAAGATTTTATTTATTTATTTGACAAATAGAGATCACAAGTAGGCAGAGAGACAGGCAGAGAGAGAGGAGGAAGCAGGCTCCCCGCTGAGCAGAGAGCCCAATGTGGGACTCAATCCCAGGACCCTGGGATCATGACCTGAGCCGAAGGCAGAGGCTTTAACCCACTGAGCCACCCAGGCGCGCGGCGCCCCTGAAATTCAGTTCTTTAGGAGGACCTGTGTTTGATAAAAGGCTAGAACTGCTAGACGATCTGAAAAGTTTCTGTACTACCACCAGATTTAGGAAACAAGTATGGAAGGTTGTCCATCTACCCCAAGATGGGGTGAGAGGTCAAGGTTGCCCATTGTCCACCTACTCCTAGCTATTTCTTCTTTCTTTCTTTCACACCAAGCAGAGTAGAATCAGAATATGGAAGATAAAATCTTTTCTCTCCCAAAATAAAGAAAGGATTTTTCTTTCCCCATCTAACTCTAAGAAACCCCTTCCTTTGGAGACTAGAAGTTCTGATTCTACACTATTAGTTTTTCAGGTGACTAAGGCTGCAGGTGTTAGCTACTTTGGGTGCCTTTGAGTAGTATCAGAGTTTTGTGAGCAATGCCTTGCAAGACAGAGAAAATGCCTGATGTTCTCCAGCCTTGCCATTAGTCAGAAATATCATAAATGAAACACAAGATGGAAGCTCACTGGTGGAGAATCAGGATCTTTCCTGCCTCCTAAATGCCAGATCCATTCTTTTTTAAACCTCTGCACACCAAGAACACTCTGGGTTTTCAAAAGCCCAGGAACAAAACTTCAAGCAGATCAGTCTAGTTTAAGAGCCATTCTGGATAACTAAACAACTCTTGCAAAAGCCAGCATTCTTTTTCTTATTTGCTTTTTCAGAAGATAATATGGCTTTCTTCTTGAATTTTGCCCCATTTTGCTCACTGACTGAGTCTCCTTCTTGGATGTGCTTCAATTGCTAAGCGTAAGGCACAGTTGAGAAGCAAACTAAAGGTATTCACTTTGAGAATGTCTACAAGGTTCTTCCTATTGCAGAACTCAGAGACAAAATAATAGCAGGAAGAAAGCTTATTATAAGACAGGCAGAGGGGGCAATAAGAGAAGAATAAAAAGGCAGAGTTCCTCTCACTAGCATACCCAAATGAATTACAGAATTAACTAAGGGAGAAAAGGGCTTGGCTAATACTAAGAGAACTTCTAGAATGTGCTTGTGCTCCCTCGTAAGGTATCAGGACTGCCAAAATCTTAACAAGCCTATTTCATTTCATCTTAAATTAAAATTCATCTCTAGGGCCTACTCCATTATGCACATCAAAACAACTCTCAGATGGATTGGCTTGTATTTTTATTAAGAGGTTCTTTTCTATAAAAGAGCAAGCTGACAAGTTCAACAACAATCAAGTTCGATGGTTGAATAAAAGTACTTTTAAATAAATGCAAGGGAAGAAGGTGGGGGGAAAGGAGAAGTAGGAAAAGAAAGTGAAATGGAAAGAGAAAAAATAGTATAAATATTAAACAAGCAGTATTCATTAGACAGTAGAATTATCATTATCAGACTACATTTTTTAGGTAAATTTAAAGATCGATTGTGGGGGCACCTGGCTGGCTCAGTCAGTAACACATGTGACTCTTGATCTCAGGGTTGTGAGTTTAAGCCCCAGACTGGGTGTGGAGCCTACTTTAAAAAAAAAAAAAATAGTGTGGCCAACACTATTATCGATCTGGGCATTTCACAGGATAAAAAGAAAGGCAACATAAAACTAAACAATATAACCGAAAGGGAAAACAAAAGAAATATTAGGCATGAAATACTACCTTTCAAACTGCCTATGCTTTTGAAGTCTTTCCACTTAACGTGAGCCAAGGGGGTAGAGTTTATAGAAGAACTGTGGTTATTAATGAAAGGACAGGGTTAAATACATGCTGGGGATGGTATTTGACTGACTAGCAGCGTTTTTCAGAATAAAGATGTTGACATTTGTCTCAAATAAATTAACATTCCCATCTCTTCATACATATTTGATCAGAACATCACATTCACATACCAATGGGAGTACAGAAGAGGGAAGGTGCTCACAGGAGGGGAAGGATAGAGGAGGCTTTTGTATTTGATCAAGCGATGAGTGTCAGCACCTCATTTGTTGCTGAAAATAACAAAAGCACTGGTTCTAGGCATAGTGATTATGTCCATACACATGGGTCTTTTAAGAGATCTCTGGAAAACAGGGAGTTCTCGTGCTTCTGTTCCTTCTCCATACAGAAAGACAAAGTATTCCTGAATTTAGAATTTGGACCAGTCATACTCATTTGGCACAGGTTAACAAGCCAATATCTCCAATGGTAGAAAAAAGTTTTCTGAGAAGTTTTTGGGTTTTTTGTATTTGGTTTTGGTTTTGGTTTTTTGTTGTTGCTTTTTCTTTTCTTTCTTTCTTTTTTTTTTTTTTTTCACTAAACATCCGGTGATCGGTATTCCTATGTCCCTGGATTGGAAAACTGATCACTGCTTCCTCACATCAGCAAAGCACGGCTGTTCACAATCAACGCGGCTTTGAATTTATTCGCATCTCCCAAACCAATTTGGTCCTCCGTCTAAAAGAGGCAACGCATTTCGAAGGGCTCCAGAAATGAAAATAAAATTGCACACAGGCATTTTAAAAATATATATACATGTCTTCAACAGCTCGTCAGCACCTGCCTATCTTGGCCTCTCTTAGTTGTAGGACTTAGAACTTGAATCACCAGGCATGTCTTCCAATCTTTCAACTGGGACTGGCCAAGAACTCTCCTTACCCACATATTCTAGAGCTGATGGGGTTCCTCTAGGCCCAGAATTTGGTGCACCTGATGTGAGCCTGGCTGAGTACAGACCTGTCCAACCAGAAGAAGCCTTCCTTCCTAACAGCCTCACCATGGGTCCAATCCAAAGGACTAAGTGTCTTTCTCATGGTCTTGAGTTTTCTTCCATCACTTTTGGATGAGGCTGCCCACTCAGAAGTTCCAACTATTGTACACAGTCCCTGACAAACTGCCAACAGCCCTGATGTTGGCCTCTGTTCCCTATTTCTGCAGATGGCCAGCCGAAGTCTGACACCCCTTGCCTGACTTTAACAGGGAGATGATTAGCACGTGAGGAGTGCCAACAGTCTGCTGCTTTGTACATTATTATCTCAACTCCCTGTGCAGCCATGCCAATCTGAATTGTACCAGGTTTCTCAGAGCTTGCTGGCCCCCACGCTGTGGCAGGCAGCCCCCTGGCAGGATTTGGTCCAGGCTTCCCAGTTCTCTGACCTTCCCTAGACTTACCATTCAGATTCTGGTATGCATGGCATCAACAGAGTGAAACTGGTACCCCGTATTTGACTGGCTGCATCCAAGATGACTTGAGACTTTTTTCATTTCATATGAAGCAGGAAAACTGCTCTCCTTTTCCAGAATTATTCAACTCTTACTTTTGCTATGCCTCATTTATGTCTGCTGGTTATTAACACTAAAAGTGGATCCTTAAGGGTTCAGAATTCCTAACCGCATACTCTTTGTTTTCTTGTCCTCATGCTCTGGATGGCATGGGGATATAAGTCTCACTGAGAGTATGACACCGTCTATTAGAACCAATACCCAGCTCTTCAACTGCTACAGAGAGAAGCACACCAAAACTATTCTTTCCAACCACATGAGCTTGTCCACGATTCCTTGAAAACAACCTATGCTTCTTTTTTTTTTTTTTTTACCCATACAAAGAAGGAATACTTGGTTTAGAAGGCAGAATAGGGCAGATCTAGCTTTTAACTCACTCAAGGGTCACTCCCTCTGGCCCAGGCTGTGCCCTCTGACTCAGTTGTACCAACTCTGCCAACATTTCCAGAAACCACCTTGTCACTGCTACACCGCAGTCCCATTTGAGGATCTTTCCTTTTTTGCCTTCTTTTCCCACAGTCCTATAGTTAAATGGATAAAAACTCCATTGGAATGTCCCCAGTGGTCTATACCTTGAGCCCAACCAGTATTTCCATTCTTCTCTCTAGGGTCTTGGGGAGGTGAAATGCTGTCAATATCTCAACTTGACTCTAGAAGATGAGCCAAATGGGGACAAGCAGTAGCCTTCATTCAAGAGACAGATCAAAACTGGCGAGATCCTTCCTGTAAATAAGAACTTGGGAAGTAAACAAATGGCCCACTTACTCATTCTTATTTTGAAGTTTGTTTATTTGTTTTTAAACCACATTTAATAGTCTTCAACATTTCTATAGTGCATAGCATTTCACCTGAATACCTTTCCTCTGATGGGGGAGCATGCAAGCACGGGAGAAAAAAAAGTTCTTTAAAAGAAAATGCCGATTGGCATTCCAAACAGAAAGAAGTTCAGAACTCTCTGGAGAAGAGTCATTGTTACAATCAGATGCAGCATTTATTAATCTCTAATCTGGATCTTTCACAGTTGGGCTTCTGCCTGTGGATGAATCATCTCAGACAAGTCTGAGTCTTACATACACAGTCTCATTATCTTTAGAAGTGGCAGGAGAGAAATTCACCTGAAGCTATCAGGTTCACATTAGCTGGCTGTTGAATCGTGATCCATGTTAACAAAACAAAATGGAGCCTCCTTATGGCTCAGCAACAACATTTTTATATTAATTCAGTATTGCTAAAAGGTGCCAATATGTCAATCTTTTATAAGCATGGCTTATTTAACTCTGTTAAATAATGCCAGCCCCAAATCTCAAAGAACAGATATTAACTACAGTGGCTTGAGAGGACACTAGTCCTACTTAGAAAAGGTCTATGATTAAATCACTTTGGGAGAATATGAGATAGAACTAGATGATTTACCAAGTCTTCAAAGAAAATGCCTTAATTTTCCTCCTTTACTTAGGCCAGTGGCAATCTTGACTTTCAGAAATTCTTCCCTACGTCTATCTTGATTCCATCATCCTGCAGAGTCAGCCCTTTGGCTTTCATGCTTTCCTTGATGAAAGGCATGTAACAGGCCTTCAAAATTCTTATGGAACTAAATCAAACTGATTTCAAGATAGATGATGGCTTGCTTCAAGAAGGATACATACAGTTCCCATTACAATATTTACTGAATTGCTTTATAGAGTACTACATGCTATACATGTATTATGTCTATTAATTCTCACATACCTGTGAAGTAAACCCTATGACCCTCCATTTCACCAACAGAAAATGAGCTTTAGAGACATTAAGTAATTCACCTGAAGACACCGTTGGTTTGAGAATCTGGCTAGGTATGACTTCAGAATGCACACATTCAACTAGTGCCCCATACATCTTCAAGCTTCCTTTAACCATCTCTGTAGCTCCATCTGAACCATCTATACCTCCTATTTTGTGAACCCACAGAATGAATGATCACAGTCATCTAGTTAAATTCTACCTCATCGCTAGTAATACAGATTATTTTCGTGAGTTCCTTAAGCCTTACTCCTATACACCCATTCTCTAGCACATGGGTACTACTAATGAGTAATAGATTTGGCGCATGTTATTGCCCTGCAGTATTCTTCTACCAGACATCATACAACCTGTCCTTTATGACCTTATTGTTTGTTAATCAAACATTTATTAAATACATATGAGGTGCTGCAGGAGGTCGAGATGAAGTGTAAGTCATCATCCTCATCCTTAGGGTGAGCTAATTGGAAGGTAAGATCAAAATATACCAAATAATTGATGACTTTCTTAAGTTAAGTGATAACATGAGTTTTAGAATATGTCATAGGAATGATGAGAACAGAGGGCAGTATGGTTGGACTGTTACATTTCCTAAGCTTCTTTATACTTACCTCTCTCCTTGCCAATCCTCCCACTAGCTCTGTGCAGTCAGAAAATTAAGCACCCATGCATTTCAATCCAAATATGACTATGGATAGAAGCAAAAGTAACACTGGCCTTGAACTCAGCCTTTGATTTGTCCTCAGGTGGATTACGGGTGTCCGGTGTCCACTATCTCAGGTGCAATGTAGGGGTTGACGGACATACCATACAGTATCATATCCATAGCACTCTAGTCTAAATGAATTACATATAAATCTGTCTACTTGATCTATCCAGTCTTTCATTTTCATCTCAGAAGATTGGATTAGGATGACAGGACTCGTCCTTTATGAAGTCAAGCTATCCAGTTTAAAAACTTTCTTCTCTCCCAATAACTGCAAACTAATTTTGTTAAGATTTCTGTTCAGTGTTCCTTCAGAAAAGCTAGGGGAATGTTAATTCTTATCTTTCCCTTCTCTAAGTGTATTTGTGTTCTTGACCCTTTGGCTCTCTAATATCTTTCAGTAATTCTGCACCTTGGTCAAGAGGTCAATCATTTAAGCATTCCTTCCATTGAGATGACCTAGGATTGCAAATTTAAATCTAAGCAACTCACAAAAGCATCCTGATACCAAATTTTCTCGCGTTTAGTTTGAAAGTCCCTGAGCCCTAGTCACTTAAAAAAGACACAGATGACTACTAAATGCTATCAGTTCTCAAAACTGCCTCCAAGTCTATTAAGAAAGCATGATATTATTTTTTTTTTTTAACTTTCTTACTAGCAAAGCAAGTATATATTCTAAGATCTTTTATTTTGGGCCTCATCAAATTGAATGGCTCTATAGTAACAATAGCATCCCTTAGTAATAACATAGTAACACAGTTCTCACCATTTCTCAAAAAAAAAAAAAAAGACAGAGGTGAAACAGAGGTGATTCCAGGTGTAAACAGGGTGGGACACAATGTCCTCAGGAGCTCAGTTAGCGCAAAAGTTCAGTAAGGAACTTTGGTGATGAAGGGTAAACTCATTTCTCCTTAATTCTTTCAACTTCTTAACCCTGAGAATAATTTCCAGGTTCCCCTATCTTTTCCTTCACATAAAGACAAAGATCTCTTGCACTGGTCACAGCAAAACATTTCAGATACCTAATTGGCTTTATTTATTAAGTATATTCTAGAAGAGGGTTTTCATGTTGCTCAGTGAGTCACTTCTAGAGGCACAATCAGTTAAGCCTCCTCCTTTGATATGTCAAGGAGTATATCAATCACGCCTAATTTTTCCTTCAGATTAACCTCCCTTGACCACAGGCTCAGCTTCTCTTCGCACAGCACAAGTACTACTCACCAGAAGTGGATGCATGGCTGATGCAGCCTGTCCTTAAGCACTCTGGGCCTGATCTGAAAAGAAGAGCCCCAGCTCATCAGACTGTCTGTCTCTCTTAGGAATCAGAGCCAAAACCCAGAGAAAAATGGGTGGGTCTTTTATCTATAACATGAACTAGATTAGGGCCCATGACAAAGCAAGGTCATGCGCACTGTGAAACAATGAAAAAACAGAAGCTATGGAATGGCAGAACAGGACTGAAGTAGAGGTCTTCAGATCCATGTGAGAATCAGAAAGACTTCAAAATACAGACCAAAATGTTGAGAGACCCAGCAGGTCACCAGCCTGGTATGGTCTTAGTTCCTCACGGCTTTCTAGCTCTTTCCAGGTACAGCTCACGATAAATTACCCAGTATCTTGGTTTTGTTTTTGTTTTTGCTTGGTTTGTTTTTGTGGTTTTTTTCTTTTTTCTGAAATAACTTAGCTGGTCTTTGCTTCTGCCAATCAAAAGAGCCTAACTAAAAATAAAAAGGCTACCAAGAGTTACTATGTTCTTGCTTTATATCATTCTTGCTTGAAATCTATTCTACAGTTTTCCACTTTCATGGGGAAAATATCTTCCTAGATGACCTTCACCTTGGTGAGGATCACTGCTGAGTCTGAGACTGCTGGAGTAGAAAGGGTGGCTAGACAGAGTCCCCTCTAGTAATCCAAGGTCATTCACATAAGACCCTGCCCCCCAAGGCCCTGCTTATTGGTGTTTGTTCAGTACATAACCCATGGCTAATAGAACTGGGCCCAGCAAGTTGGTACAACTCACTTGGAGATAAAGTCAAATGATGTACTTGATAGTTTAGAGTATCCTTGGAGATAAATACTACTTAAGATGCTTAGCAAAACAATATCCCTTTGACACACATTGATAGGGTTAAGAAGTTGCTTGTAAATGTGCCCGCAAAATAAAGAAAAAAGTCTGGCGAATGATGTCATGTACCAAAGATTACAGGCAGACTGTACATGTACACTGAAAAGAGCAAAGACACCTAAGTGATGCGACAGCTGGTTCCAAGGCCACCAGGACCCACACACAGCTCTACGGGGCTTTGGGGAAGGCTGTTGCTGCAACTTGAGGCCAACTCATAACATTTCAGAAAAGGAGCTATTTATTTTTACCTGATCTTCTATTTTGTTTGGATTTCTGCTAATCTGCATATGGCTCCCACTTTACTAGCTATAATATTTTATTAACAATATTGTATTAAATCATTAATTATTAATGTTAAGTAGTAATTATATTATTATTATTGTTAAATAAAAATTTATTAAATTATCTTTATGATACTTTAATAACTCCAACAATATTAATTACATCTTATTCTCCACAGTTGCAAGAAATGAAATTTCCCCCACCTTGCCCTTCTTTCTCTAGTACCATACCTGAACAAAACTAAATTCACCCCAATCTTTTCCCCCACCTTGACCTTCTTTCTCTAGTACCATACCCTGAACAAAATTAAATTCACCCCAATCTTTGACCTTTTCCTCACTGTACCTACAATTGCTCTGCACTCAGTTCAATTCAATTAATTTCCCACTTCCTTTTGAGTTTAGGATGGAAGACCTGGCTTTAGCCATCAAACTTAGAGTTCAGTCTTCTGAACTCCCAGGTGAGATCTCATATGGACCTGTCTATCCATGATCACTACAAAAGGACTGAATGTTCATTGGCTTTGACCAAATTTGGCTCATTCTGAGGGTATCAGGAAATGTACAATGGTGATTAAGTAATTGTCAGAAAGACTTACTTCTGAAGTATTTAATGTGTAGCAGAAGGTTACATTGTTTTTTTAGCCTGGAGATTAAAGGTGAAATAACTTTAATTGAGCCCTTAGGATTAGTATTTCAACACAAAGCTTGCAACCAGAGCTTTCTGCACAGCTCCCAAGTTTTCAGGCACATCCCTGAAAGGGCAACAGCATACACTGACAGCATTCTCCTATCTATCTTTCCTTTATCCAGCCACTGGTGTTTGTTTAGTGTGTAACACATGGCTAACATAGAATGTGGCACAGCAAGTCGGTACAAATCACTTGGAAAGAAAGTCAAATCATGTACTTGATGGTTTAGAGTCTACTTGGAGATTAAAAATGAATGCTTTCCGGGACGCCTGGGTAGCTCAGTGGGTTAAGCCGCTGCCTTCGGCTCAGGTCATGATCTCGGGATCCTGGGATCGAGTCCCGCATCGGGCTCTCTGCTCAGCGGGGAGCTTGCTTCCCTCTCTCTCTGCCTGCCTCTCCATCTACTTGTGATTTCTCTCTGTCAAATAAATAAATAAAATCTTTAAAAAAAAAATGAATGCTTTCCTTTAACAAGCTATGCAATAGATACAAATAAATACTCATCTCTTTCTCAGGCATAAACTTGCATGGATTTAAAAAGAAGACTTACTAGGGCACCTGGGTGGCTCAGTCAGTTAAACGTCTACCTTGGGATCAGGTTATGATCCTGGGGTCCTAGGATTGATTTCCCACATTGGGTTTCCTGCTCAGTGGGGAGTCTTCTGCACCCCCCCCTGCCACCCCAGCTTGTGTTCTCTTTCTCTCTCTCTTATTCAAATAAATAAAATCCTCTAAAAAATAAATAAATAAAAAGATTTACTAAGAAGCCAAGGTCAAAAAACAAACAAACAAACAAACAAACAAACAAACCAGTGAGAAGAAGCATAACTCGGCTATGGAAAGAGAATTGGATTTGGAATTTAAAAATTCATATTCAAATCTGGAAACTTTTTATAGGTGTGTGTTCTTAGACTGTTATTTCATTTGCCCAAGCATTATCTCTTCCTATAAAATAGAAGTGCTAATTCTTCCTCTATAGAGTTGTAAAGAAGATCAAATGAGACAACACACAGGAAGCTGCCTAGCACAGTGCCTGACACACAGTCAGTTTTCAGACAAATAAAGTGTGACTGTGCTCCCCACATATGATGGCCAAAATATATAAGCAAGGAAAAGTTTTATTTTGTGCGTATTCACAAACTGGTTGACAAATTCTTCATCGTTTTCAGGGTCCTCATGGAGTAAACAACCATTCCATTCAATTAAATACAGCTTCCGAGCTTGACCAGACCTTTGGTACAACTCAGAACATCATGGGCTCCTAAGCTGTCACTTTCTAAATATGTGAGGACGCTTAAAACCCAGAATACTTGAATTAAGAGTAAGAGGAGACAGGCAGAAATAATAAGTTTAAATTCTAAATATCCAGATCCCTTAAGACAGTACATTTCTATCACCGGCAACATAGCAGCCTTGCAACAGATTTGTTTTTTCTTTTATAAATCAACTCATTTCTAAATATCTTCACAGGTCTACAAAAATAATCACACTCACCAACACTATTCCTCCTCATCAAAACCACCCCCAGCTCTGTACCTAATGTATTCTCATTTAGCAAAATCTCAACCTCTATTCTTACCAACCCTCAATGGTAAAATAAATGATCTGAGGCTCATTCTCTGGAAGAACTCAGTGATGTCATTGATTATAGTTGTGAGGAAATCTCACACTCAAAGACGAGAATGGTAGGAACCCTTGAACAGCTGGACTCCAGTGGGGGTGTTGGGTTGGAATTGGATGGTCAGATCTGTTGAACTGACCATTGTTCCTGCATACCCAAACCTCGGGCACAGATTCTCAGGCACAAACTTCACAAATTCCTTCCCATCTAAGCCATATTGAAACCACAAGGCTCTATTAAAGAGTCAAAACTTTCTCTATTCAGAGGCCTGAATTTTCCTTGTTTTTTTTTTTTTTCCCTCAAATTCAATTTTATGTTATCTAAAAGCGCCAATGTTCTCAGTTGTGAGTTCGTGCACGCATACACCTGCACGGTGTGTACACATGCCAAAAAGGCAGAAGGGAGTCAACACAGAAAGATCTATACATAGAGAATACACATATGTTAAATACATGAAGCAGGTCATGGTGAGATAGACCGTAACATTAGTAAAAGTTGTTGGCTGATTCTTCATCATGCGAGCACAGAGAATCGCTTTGGAAAAGAAGTCTAAATCTTCCCAGAAGCACTCACAGACCAACAAACACATTCTCTCCTTGGGGAGAAGTGAAAGACTTTGAAGCATAACAAAACTATCATTCTTGGTATGGACAACACTGATCTCTGGAGAAGAGGTGGGGGAAGTAATAAGGGGTCAAAGATCCTATTGGGAGAAAAGAGACTTCCAACCTTCCAACTTCTTTGAAATTACTGGAAACTCTTCTGTACATTGTTATAGTCCAGACTGAGACCACTGACAGAAAAAGAAAATGAGGGAATCCTCCATGAGATAATGGAGAATCTGCAATATGAACCCAGCTCTATGTAAAGAATTGGAAGTTCACAAAGGAAGACCAGTTTTAACACTGATAGTGCTGATTCTGGAAGTCCTTCCAGACATAAACATCCCAGAAGATTGGACCTATCTTGGGATCAGTGAAGGAGAAAATGAATACACTTAAAATATTGCAAGCCAAAGACAAACGGTGGCGGTGGGGGGGAAGGTCAAGGATTGCTCTACTGCAGTTCTCTTTCCATCTGAAGTTTAGAATCAGGCTGAACTGTAGCATTAGTAAACTCTTGGTGTTCTTGAGAAATCTGGCATGGATATTAGGAAGATCTTCAAAGGGTGAAATTTGCTTTTCCTATTAATTTAGGAGACAGTTTTAACAGCAAATCAAACACCAAAAGATGTGACCCTTCTTTTCACCCAAGTTGATGACTGGTACAAATGAGTACCAAACCAGTTACACACATTAGATAAAGATAGAACCACTTTGGGCCCAATTTAGTTATTTTTGCAAGTGAGTTTTTATCAAAAAGTGAAAAAACAGAAGTGTAATGAGATGAAAGGTAAACATGCAGGTGGGTTAATTATGGCTCATTAGCTCAATGTGGGTTCAAGACAACTTGATCAGTGAATACTCATCCCTGGGATAGAAATTAGGAGTAATATGGATGGGAATAATGAAACTGTTGAGTCTAGAACAGGCATTTAGTCTGATCTTACAGGCCTTAATTGGGGGACAAGGGCCTAGCAGAAGGGATTAACACCCACTGGGTTATTAATCTTGCAAGGTCACTTGTACAAAGTAATTTCTCATATAATTGAGAAATTATAAATTTATACAATGGTGCCAAAACACAATGCTTTGCTTAAGTCTTTTTATCAAGAGCTCTGGTTGGGGAATGTGTTTTATGATTAGTCTCACCTTATATACTTCCTTCATAACCATAACATGCATTTAATTATTCCTGAACAAACACTACTTGGAATACCCTTTCCTAAGCACTAAGGAGGATGCAAGATGCATGGGAAGCTATCCTTTATGGAAAAGAGTTTGCAGTTCTGACACCTGGAACATTAAACAATAATGCAAAGTGTAACGTCATTATCAGGAAGTGAATGAACATAAGTGTCACAGGGCTTAGAAAATAAAAGGATCACACATAAGCAGGAAGCAGGAACATTTTCATGGAGGACAGGTAAGATGACGATGGTGGTGGTGGTGATGATTCCCAGTTATTCACAGGGCAAGCAGCCAATTCTTGAAGTGGGAACAGTTTAAGCATGAGTGAGGAGTTGGCTCTAAGGACAATAAAGGTTCTGTTAGGTTGTTCCTCCAGCAGATTAATTATCAAGGACCTCATAAGCACCAGACACTAGTTTAAAGGCTGGAGACGGAGATAGAAGCTTCTAGAGAAGCTCTAGAGGAGCTCTAGAAGAACAAAAAGTATATGTAAAATAATATAATAGGTAAGCACTCGACTGCATTATAGCCTCAGGGTTAAGAGCAGGAGCTCTGCGGTGCATTGTCTAGGTTGGAACAGAACTCTACCGCTGACAGGCTAGTTGCTGACTTATATAAGTTACTTAGCCATTCTTGCCATGGCTTCCTGGCCTGTAAAATGGGTCAGCAATGCACCTGATTCACAGGGCAAACCAGATGATACCATGAAGTACTTAGTGTAGTGGTGGACACAGTAAATGCTTAGTAAACAGTATTGAGAGGGATATATTTGCTTCTGCTTTTCTGTCTGCACATCTGATGTCACGAAGACAGTCTCACAGAATTAGGCAAGAATCAGGGATATTAACTGTTTAAAAGCCATTAATACATCTTTAGACATTATTTTCCAAAAATATCATATTGTTTCACACTCTTGTAAGCATCGTCTGAAAAGTGCTGATCTCACTATACGCCAGAGTTCATACCGTCTTTAAAATTTTTGCCAATTTGGTCAGTGAAAAGTGATCTGTCATTGTTGTTTTAATTTCTGTATTTTTCATTAGAGTGAGGCTAAACATTTTTCACATCTATCAGCCACATGTATTTTTCTTCCCATAAGTGGTATTCCCATTTTATAAGCAGGAAACTGGGAATTCTGCTTACAGCGTTTAGACTTGGAGGTAGGCAATGGGGAGTACTTAAAAATTAAACAGGGGAAGGGGCCATATCATCTGGTGCCTTTTCATCATGGAGACCTGGGGGAAATTTCTTCTCCCGAGTCTTGCTTGCCTTTCTCCTTTGTCCCCCCTTCCTCAAGGAACACTGATATTCAGAAGACAGACTATATGCAACGGATATTTGAGGAGCTAAGTATGTGCTTGTAGCCCACATGTCAGGTGGTGCCTCCTACTCTTGGGCAGTCTTACTGACTTTGGTCCAAATATCAATTCTTAAGCCAGAACAGTAAAAAAAAAATCTCTCATAACTTCTTACTTCCAACTCCACTGCCTTACTTTCTCTGTCTCTCTCCAGGTTGCCATTTCTCTCCTGCTTGTCTGCTTCTGGCCTACCCAGTGAGTTGAAATAGCAAGTCCAGACTTAACTGGTTTCTAAATAAAGGGGGAAAGAATCTACCTCTTTCATCCATCCTGTGAGCCTAGTGCTCTCATGTAAGATTTGGACAGAGCTAAGGACAGGCCATACTGATTACCAGAGTGGACTTCCACACTCATGCTCTCCAGCCTCTCCCTCTACCATCTTCCTATCCTTGGAGCTTTTGTATCCTTGTTCATGAATCTCTCACTATATCAAGGAGAACCCTTTCTTTCACTCTGAAATCCCTGAAACTCAAATTCCACTCCAGGTGGAATTTCCAAATTGTTTCTTGTGGAGAATATATTATTCTCTCTGAAAAATGTTCTGGAGAATACAAACTTCCTCTGAGTATATTACAGGATGGTGCAAACTACATGAAATTAGAGAAGTTACAGGTCACAGTTTTCCTTAAGCATGGATAATATTCAAAAGATTTAACAATCGGTACCTTCACCGGCCAACCAGAACTAAAGGTGGCCTTAGGGACAGAGCAGGGCTGTGGGCCCCAGGTCTGTCAGGCATTAGCCCTTTATGCAGACTGTGGGAAACCCTAGAAGGAGGACTGGTATACTCACAGGCTTCAGAGCAACCATACTATTTTCATGTATCATCTGTTACAAAGTAGTATAAAAGTAGGTCCATAGTTTAATTACTATTCAACCACACTGTGGCTCACTAGTTAAAACTTAGTTGAGCAGCTCATTAAGAATCATCTTACTTGATTCCATTTTATTTAACTGAAAATGTTGCTCTATCTCTCCCCTGTCTTCCTTGTAATAAAATCATCTCAAACCCACTGTTTTAGATGGTCCTGCCCTTGACTTACTTGTTTACTTTGGTTTCATATACTTTAATCCAAGACCAATGTTCTGAGATTTTCTGGCTCCTAGGAAACCAATTCATTCCTGACCAAATAGTTTCTTTTAATTTCAGGAAGAAATAACACCCTTCCCAGTTACCCCAGATTGACTCTGTGTCCTTTTCAGTTTCTAGGTATAATATATCCTCCCATCCTTACAGGACCCCATACAACTTACAAACTCTTCTGCTCTCATTTTCTTCATTCCTTGTTAACTTCATGGATATTACAATATTCAGGTTTGTTTATCTGTTTGTTGCTAAATAGCAGTCCTTGAGAGTTAAGCTCTACAATGGCACTGTCCAACAGAAGTACAACTTGAGCCACATACATAGTTTTAAATTGCTGAATAAACACAATAAAATAAGTAACCAGAAGCAGGTAAATTTCAGTTCCATATTTAATTTAATTTAATATACTCAAAGTAATATTTTAATGTGTAATCAATATCAAAATTATTATTGGGGTAATTCACAACCTTTTGTTCATATACAGCCTTCAGTTCCCAGTGTACCTTTTGCACCTACAACACATCTCCATTCAGACCACCCACATTTGAAGCGGTCAGTTGACCCAGGAAGCTAGTGGGCTACTATGGGACAGTGCAACTCTACAGAGCCAGAATGCCTGACTTGGCTACTGAGAGTGCCACCACTTCTTTGCTGCTTCATCTTGGGAAAATAACATCTCTGTGTCTCAGTTTTTCACCTGTCAAAAGGCGATAATAATAGTACATACCTCCTAAGATTGTTACAAGAATTCAGTGGGAAGGGACAATTCCTGGCACATAGCAAGACATCCATAAATGTTAGCTATTGTGATCACCAGCATAGCTTTGCTATTGCGTCTCCCAATATTACTATCTGCATCCCAATTTTGTATTCAATATCCAAGAGAACTGGCGTCACCACATCAAGAAGCTTCTCTAAGAACTTGTTGCCCAGCCACTGCCTTTTTCCGGTTGGAGGATAATGACTTAGAACAGTCCCCTATCTTTAACAGATTAAATGATGCCTCCCCTGGCCTAGACATACCAAAGGTAACACAAAAGTGAATTTAGCCAGTTCAGCCCAAGCACAGAAACAGGGAAAGGTACAATTTTTATTTATCTGGTGTCTGAATCCTTATTCACCACAGAGCTATGCTTTACATGAGTCTCCTCACCTATGTAAGCAGCTTCTATCTCTATACCTGAATTCCAGCCAGTATTCATGGTGGTTTAGCCAAAGAAAAGCATTTACCATGATTTACCCTCCCAAATATTATGGAATGTTATTTATGTGGCCTTTGAGCACGTGTTGTATCCATCCCTAGTCATGGCTTCATTTCAACAATAAATGGCAGATACACCAGGTTTCCCAAAACTCTTTAAAAAAAGAAAAAAAAAATCCTGTAGATGCCAGGAGAAATGGGAATATTAATGACTGGAAAGTTGGGATTTAAGGGATTTACACAGAATGGAGGGAAGGGAAGCTAAAGAACTCACTTTTATTAAGGGTAAAATTGTAAACAGAGAGCAGGAGTCTATAAAATTACAGGGCAGAAAAATTTATAGAGGAGAAAGTCAAAATCCAAGAGTCAGAAACAATCTAAGAGCAAGAATATTTGCAGATCTCGGTTATATGTTATTATTTGTAGAGAAAAATGGATATCTTTTTAAGGCTCAGAAAAAGTGTTGTAAGAACAACTCTGCCAAGAAATATAAAAGATGTTTTGCAAGGGTAAGTGGTATGGTTTATGAAACTTGCACAAGGAGGAAAAACCACGAAAGCCATTTTGTATACATGGTATGCATTTATATTTTATTTTTCTCAAGAAGAAATGTGTCCTGATCACAGATGTGGCTGAATATTTCCACATGACACTCAACAAAGACCCTTATGAAATCTTGGTGGAAAAATGGAGAAGTAGCTTAAAGGGGTATCTCTAATGGATAACTAAGGGATCCTTAGTGAGTCTCGTGTTAGTTAGTATGCTGGGAGAAGACTGCTTCAACAAATTTATAAAATATGCACATGACAACAAGACGGAGGTGTCAGAGGAGAATCAAACTTAAAAAATATATGGCAGGCTAAAAAGATGAGATCAACTCAGCAAATGGTACTGAACTGGGTTAAATTTAAAAGCAACTGCACAAAGAAAGCATGGGAAGTCTTGGCTTACTTTGAATCTCAGCTAATTGTGAACTTGGGAAATCAGGCTGTTAAAGCAACTAATACCATCTTAAGCTTTTTTAACAGAAGAATAGTGCACCAAACAAGGGAGATGATCATTCCATTGGATTTAACAGTAAACAGAACACAAGGAACTGATCACTGTACTTGGATCCAATGTCCAGCATGAAACATATGACAACCATTGAATTTGAGAAACAGGTGAAGAAATTAGGCTTTTTAGTTTGAAGAAAAAAAAAAAACCTCAGGGACTGCCTGAGAGTTATCATAATGTACCTAAAGGCAGCCAGATGGACAAAATGGTGGAAAGGAACTCCAGAGGGGAGAATACGACCCTCAAAATGGCTGTTACAATGCAGGAAATTTTGTCTCAATATAAAGAAAAATTTTCACATATGAATGAAATGGATTCTCTTGGTCATCCAGGCAAGTTCCCTGCCACCAAAAATGTTCCAATGTTTTCCAAACAAAAAGAGCTCAGGGCCACCTGTCAGGGTCCTGCATTAAGTGAGATGTTGAACTACATGACATTTAAGTTTCCTTCAGAGAGTCTATTAATATGGTATCTATGTAGTAAAATGTGAACAAACTGTGTCAGTTCTGTCTAACACTATAATATAAATGTGAGGTAATTACACATATATACCCCCATCACAGAGTATGTGTTATTACTAGAGTCACATCTTAGCTCTTCAGTGTCTGTGGATCAATTATGTCAACAGAGTTATGTGCTGGACTTCGAGCTAGTGAGGCTAAACCTAAAACAGGGTCAGAATTTATTTGAGTTGATGAAATAGGCTTCACTTTTCCATAATTAGAAAGCATAGGCCAGCCAGCAGGTCTGTTGAGGGAAAGAAACAGGCTACAGAGAAAAATGAATCATTTTTATTTTTCCTACTTATGTAGGTGACACAGAGGAAAGGAAGGGAGGAGGATCTTGAGGTACACACACACACACACACACACACACCACACTCACTCTCACTCACTCTCCTGGTAGCAACCAGGCACTAGGCTTCCGCAACTGTCAACATTTCTAAGTAGTTTGCAAGAAAATGTCCCTCTTCTATATTCAGATGATCTTTGCCATTGAGGTTATGAACAGAATTACGCTTTTCCTCTTCTCAGGGGATAAATTTGTCAGACTGTAAGATATCATTTTTGTCTTTGGGTTGAGGCTACACTAAAATACAAAAAGAATTCTAGATTATCTCTCAGCTTCTCCAGTTTTAAAATAGGTGATTCAATGTGGCTACCTTCCTGACAATAATGTAATGAGACTCATTTCTTACACATTCGAGGAAAAAATACCCTCACTACTTTGTTGTTCCACTTTGGACACCATTCTTGAACTATCTTTCACTTTGGTGAATCCAACCTCAGAGGCCCTTTGCTCTAGACTTGAGTCAGCCACGTATTTTTATTCCCCCATTACACATCTAGCCTCATCATATCTCCCCACTAAAGGTCAAACTACAGCTCACCAGCAAGCCAGAAACTCTGAAGGTAGAGACAAGGAAGGTGTCCAGCCTCTAGTCTACGGAGATGGAGAAAATGGACCTATCCAGTCCATTTTTCTCTGTGTGAACACTCAGAACTCTCCCACATTCAGAGAATACCAACGACTTCACCCAAAGACACTGTAGTTCCCAAAAGAAACCAAACTTTCCCAAGGACCAGGTGAGAAAGTTTAAAAATATGATTAATATAAGAAACTATTGTTTGTCTAATTGATGTCTAACTTAAATAATAAAGAAATCAAAGTTTATAATATGCCACCAAAAATTAGGAAGAGCTTCACCTTACTCAATGTCTTTACTGAAAATTCATTCCAATCCCCCAGGGTAGCTCATCCTTCTCCCACTCTAGTAATCAAAGGGCAGGATGCAAAAAAAAATGGAAGGACTCAGGCACCAGAGTTAAAGAGGAGAATAAGTTAGTGATTCCATGTATAATGCCTACTTTCTGCTGATAGGCAACAGGATTCCCCATGTAATGAGTTGCAGACATTCTATTGATCTCTAAAATATAGGACAAGAGGAACATCAACATGAACGGATTTTTAGAGAACCACAGAGAGACAGAAGGGTGAAATGCAGCCCTTTGTTCCAAGCAACAGGCGGAGTGAAGTAGGTGTTAACAGAGAAATATTTCAGAAGCTAAAACATCATGGTAATTAAGACACCATGATCTAGGCACACAGCTCTGGGGCACATGGACCAAGGTGGCTGACTGAGGTTTGTGAATGTCTGGAGAGACTGGCGAAGGTCTTGGGGCTCTTCCATGAAACAAAGTATGTTTTACTGTAATGAAGCAAATGATCATGGGGGATAAAATGAAATAAAATTACTATAAATAAACAAAGCAGCCCCCTTCAGGCAACAAAACTCTAGAACTGCTGGTCAGACCTGATATAGATTAGCTCAAGAACTTGGAGAGTCTGAGCCTGAGAGTTCAGTATCTTCAGAATTTGCCTCTTAGCAGGTAAGGAAGGGGAAGGCAGGACTGAATGTATAACTAACAGAGGACATACATATCTCTTTGTGTCCTAACTAGGAAGATAGATGTCTCTCTCCCTTCTTAAAAGGAAGCTTCCTGAAGACAGGAAAGTCTGGAGTAGTGACCAGACTATAATAAATGCTCAACAAACATTTGTGATGTGAACACACACAGTTCTATCTGAACTGTCCCCATGTGAAAGAAAGAATGTACTAATGGCTTTGATTGATGGCCTCCCTGGATAGTCACTCCTTTACAGGACTGTCCAGTTCTTCCCATCAAGAGATAGAATCTATTTCCTTACCCAAGTGAACTTGCCTCATGACTCAGGTTGGTCAGTATGAAGTGGAAGAAATGTCACTGTGGTAGTTGTCAGCTTCGACCTCAAGAGGCTTGGCACATTTGGCTTTCTTTCTTGGAAGCCCACTGTGATTTGAGACTCAGCCTGGACCAGCCCAATGGAGAATGAGAAGCTAAATGTGGAAGAGCGCCATCCATCCCTGCTGGGGTCATCTCAGACCAGCCCGTTTCCAGCTAACACTCAGACATGAGAGAACTCAGCCCAACCCAAAGCCCACACACAGCTGTCCAGCTGACTCCTAGGCTCTTGAGAAATAGTAAAGGATTTGCTGCTTTAAGCCACTAAAGTTTTGGATGGTGTATTACACATAAAATAATGGCAGACTAACCCATCTCACTAAATGCTGTTTTTATGTTCTTTCTGACTGATGCTATTTTTAAATATTTGTGTTCTATTTCAGTTTCTAATAATTTAATTCAAAAGAAAAAGTGAAAAGATTCTAATTCAGTAATAACTTATGTTTGTGTCCTTCCTCTTTTCCCACAACCTTCTTTAAGCTCTCATTTATCTCTCAATTTCTCTATTAAAATCAATCTCTAGCTGGCCCCCTAACATCCATCCTTATTCCAAGCCCATCTGAATAATATGTACAGTAACAAGTATAGTATGTACATAATAAACATAGTACACATGTAATAAAACATAGGTATGATCATGTCACTCCCCTTCTCACAACATTTCAACCGGTCACATCACGTACAGAACAGAATACAGTGTGAGCTACCCGAATGGCCAATCACATTCCTCCCACTTTCACCCCAACACCACTTTCCGGTCTGGTCTCACAATAAAACGCCCGCACGCCTTCTGTCCCAGCCTCACTGGTCTGCCTCCACCATTCACGGACATGTCTTCTATGCTCCCACCTTCACATTTCTGGCCAACTTGTTTCATACTCTTGCAATTTCCCACTAATCAAAATCCCACTCAAAGCCACCCACTCTGAAAAGTGATCCTAATCCTCCACGATACCTTTATGTAATAAAAACGATATAATAATAGGAACAGCACCACTAATAATAATATTTATCAAGTATGCGGCGTGTGCTGGCACCGCATTAGGCATTCTCTAGGCATTCTCTTAATCATCACGGCCATCCTGGAATGGCATAGCTATCGTTACTACTATTCACGTGTTCTAGCTGAGCAGACTGAGATTCAGAGGGTTACCCTGACCAGTCCAGGGTCAAATATTACTAAGCAACAGAGCTACAGTGTGAATCTAGGACTCCGGGAGTAGATACTCTATGCCACACCACGTTTCCATTTCAACCTCCCATATTTATCGTAATAAATGAAGCCAAAGCACGAAGTAATTAAATGACACGCCCAAAGCCACGGAGTCATCGGCAGCGTTAGAGCATCAGATATTTCGAGTCCCCAATTTTATGCTCATTTTCCACCACCCAGGAAAATATAATTGCTGACTGGCCTCCCCAGCAGAGCCTGAGAGTTTTTGCCTTTTGCCCACTTTTTTCAGTTCAAGTGCCTGATGGAAACCCAGCAGGCGGACTTCACTTTCTCCTGCTACTGTCACCATTCATCGTTCTTCAGCCAGGATTCCCAAGCTAGAGGAAGAAATTAAGTATAAAACCAAATTAAGAAAATTTCTGGCTTCTCTGATTCAAGTGGCAGGAGAAGTGCACCGGTAACCCTGCTAATGTACAACCGAACAGAAGTTCTCATATTCCCAACAGCACGCAGCTCCGTGGGAGCCACAGACATAGCATGGATGTCCACAGCATGGCCATCTCCCTCTTTCCTACTTGATATCCTGGCCTCCCAAAGAGTGGCCATAGCTGAGCTCACTTGCTTTTCAAAATCGCACTCCCTTTTAATTACATCAGTGGTCAACCCAGCTACTTCGCAGCGCTGGTGCCCACACGTACACAGTGAGGACCGCGGGCTTGCGGCTGCTCTATGTGTCTTAGTGTCCAGAGGCTGGGGGCCAACGAAAGGCCTGAGGAACCAGGAATGGGCCTGATTTTGCTCCCAAAGTATCAGGGTTGGCGGGGGGGGCACGGGTGTAGCCCAGGTGAACCGTGTAAGCTTGGAAATAGCTCTTTCAGTAACGCCGAAGGGAAGAAAGGGAAAGTGGCCTGGCTTGTTTTTGCAGCTGTGCCTGTTGTCCAGTCCCTTTCTTCATCAATGCAGCGGCACAGCGGGCTGGGGCTGCCACTGAGAGCAGCAGGGGCTGCGGAGGGAGTGGAGAAAGGACCTATTCAAGAGCACTTAGTGCCCCCTGTTTGAGACTTTCCACAAAAGCGAGGCAACAAATGCAGATTTCAAAGAAGAAAGAAAAAAATCTGCCAGTCAGCAGCCTCCTCCGAGGAAACGTCGATGGACAGTTCTTCTCTGCTACTTCATATGTCCATCCTCTACCTCCCCAAATTCCGATCCGACTAGGAGGGGTATGTGTGTGTCTGTGTGTTGCTTAAGACCCATAAGAACAGGCGTAACAAGTGACTGCATAGAACAGTCAGGCTCACTGAGGCCCGCCAAAGTATCCCTGGATTGTTACATGGAGAACTTTCGTAAGTTCCCCAGCAGCCCCCCTAGGAAAGAAGATAGACTACAGTGGTGCTCCTCCTCCTCTCTTCAGCCATTGATCCCCTTGCTCACATGTATCATCAGAAAAGGCGAAGATTCTATTTTAGACAATCGAGGACTGAGGGAGATAATGGCAGGTAAGATGAGTCTTTGCTTTCAGGAATGCCCTTACATAGATAGAAGTCTTCAAATTCTAGTGCTGTGTATCTGCCTGTCACGAACATCGGCTCGATTTCGAATATTCTCTCCTTGAAGGCTGACATAACAGAGCCTCTGCTTCTTCCCCAGCCCCCTCCCGCTGCGGGATGGGTAGAGCTTAGGATAAGCACCACTGCCAAAGGGCGGCAGAATGGGGGGAAATGAAACACAAGCAATAGCCAATTCAGCTAGAAAACGGTCTCATGGGGAAGACAGTGAAAAATACGAGCTTTCATAAGGTTTGCAAATTATCTAAAGATTCCATATATCCTAGTACTCTCCAAAGGTTGGTAAACTAAGACTACTAGCTCATATAACAGACTCATCAACATGTTTGAAGATACAATTTAGGCGGATGAGAGCAACTTCTGTAAATAAGCTGCCAGACCTCCTCCTAGTCACTCAAT
The DNA here is from genome assembly GCF_022355385.1 of Mustela nigripes. Classification (NCBI taxonomy): domain Eukaryota; kingdom Metazoa; phylum Chordata; class Mammalia; order Carnivora; family Mustelidae; genus Mustela; species Mustela nigripes. The sequence goes on from NC_081562.1 coordinate 56,796,438, forward strand.
ACGGAAGAGAAAAGGGAAAGGTAGATAGTTGGTGTAAACATGGAACCCACATGTCTAAGAATAAAGGTCTCAGCTTTATCTCACCAACTAGACTGGTCAGCACCCAATCTACAATTGCGTCACAATTCGCATCGTGGATGCCCATGAAGTCCCCTGGAATCTTAAGTCCCTTTGGGACTAATATCCTGACGTCTAAGAGCTAAGGGAGGTAGGTAGAAGGAAAGGAAAAAGACCAGTTTCCATCTGGGCCATAACTATGTGTGTGGCAGCTGGAGAGAGACTCAGGTGGGAGAGGTGGAAAGGTGTAAGATCACTCCCAAAGGCAGGGAACATCAGAGAAAGGGAGACGTTGTGTGACGAAGTTTTCCACTTTGATCCTAAGAAGAGATGCTGAGATTTGAGGACAGAGCTGAGCTCTTAGTATATCAGAGAGGCCACCACAGAATTCAATAGAATGTTAACTGCAAATATACTATTTTCAGCAAATGTAACTATTAAAATCATAACATTTCTGTTATTTCTACAGATCATAACCATTATATACTAATTATAGAAAGGTATCATTTAAAAATCTCATACAAAGGGCACCTGGGTGGCCGGGTAAGCATCTGCATTCGGCTCAGGTCATAATCTTGGGGTCCTGGGATCTAACCCCACATCAGGCTCCCTGCTCAACAGGAAGCCTGCTTCTCCCTCTCCCTTTGCCTCTCCCTCTACTTGTGCTCTCTCTCTCTCGCTCTGTCAAATAAACAAATAAGATCTTCTTTAAAAATCTCAATATAAAGACCTTATCAATACACTCAATTCTTGCCAAGACTTTGCTAGAATCGTAAAATTTTTGCACTTAACGGAGCCTTGGAGGTCATCTACCCCAATGCCTTCATTTTAAAAATGAGGTCACCAAGGGATGGAAAAATTGAGTGATTTCCAAAAGGTACTCCAGTTACTTAGACACAGAAATCTCCTGGTGTCCACTGAGAAGACTATGTCATATGCCTCTTATATAAACTTTGGTTCCCCTTCTTTGGGGAGCCTTTAATTTCTCTGTATTGATGCTTCCCATGGGAGTTAAACCCTGCTCCCAGCCAGGAAGGCTGTTTATCTGAGGGAAGGTATTAATAGCTGCAGCCCAGGCATCTCCCTTTGAACTCGGAGGACTCTGTTGGAACCACCTTTGTTGCCAGGAGAAACCATCTCTGTTTTCTCCAATGAAGGCCATCTTCGGCTCTGCCCATCAGCCTCCCGCCTGAGCTGCCTCCAAGCAAATGGAAGACAAAACCAGCGATGGAGCAATAAACCTCCTACAAATGTTGAACTCACTTAATTTGCTGACCATCTGATTAATAGCTCATCTCCACATTTCAAGTCGGCCCCAGATAAACCTCTGGAGCTTCTTGCCAAAGGCCTCTTAAGGAGTCTTGGTCTTCTTTGCCTACATACACTTAAAAACCTCATTAAACAAGAGAGAATGTTTTTAAAACAGCCAAGGAGTGTTTTATCCATAGCCCTTGCATGCCGGAGGTTATAAACTCACAGATACAACCACGCTTCTATAGGACCCACGCCAGGGTAGCCGAATGATAAACCATGGACAATAGTGCACTAATGATATCCTGTCACCAATTGAGATCTTAAGTGGCAATAACCGCAAAGGGATGTTGCTATTAAACTAAATGTGCATGCCCTCCATATTCCAGCAAGAAGATTTTGGAAGATAGCTTAAGTTTACACTCAGGGAATGGGAATAAAGGGTACTACAGCTCGGTGGGGGAGGGGGGGGCTGGTCTACATCCCCTGGGCCAGTCCTTCTCACACCTCAAGAGACCCCAAAATGAAGAATATCTGGGCGGTAAATACCTTGGTGTTACACCTGAGTGTCAGCTCCAGATTGGCTTCCTAGTGACTCTGAATATTCAGAGAAATTGACCTTGATGGTAGATGGGCTCTAATAACAGGACCCAAGTACAAAGAGCGTTGGAAGGATTCAATGATTCCTTGATTCCATGCCTTAGAATTTGGCAAGGCAAAGAGTACAACAAATAAATGTCCCATAAATGTTAGCTATTGCTTTATCTGATTAAATAGGATGTCTTTCAGCATTTCCTGTTACCACTCGTATCATCTGAAATCCACCTGGAGAGAAACCAGGGGAAAAGATTGGGGTGGAGGCTGGAGAAGCAGTAGGCACTAGGGATTGAGGTGGAGGCTGGAGAAGCAGTAGGCACTAGGGATTGAGGTGGAGGCTGGAGAAGCGGTAGGCACTAGAAGCGGTAGGCACTAGAAGCAACTTTCCCTTCTCCCTCCACACCCACACACACAATGTCTTCAGGCCATAGAGCTTCTGATGCAATCATTTATGGGCATGACTAGTTTTTACCAAAATGTGGAAGGGCACCAGGTTATACATGATCACAAAGGTGAAGCAAATCGGAAGGAGAGTTTCTTATTAACAAAGCTCGGCATGAACTTCAGGCAGGACACATCCTCATCGCTATCTGCCTGCAGCCCCTGAAATACCTGATACTTGAGGTTATCAGCTGGGGACAGCCCCTCTCCTGGGATGTCTGTCCAGCTTTCAAACTTCAGAGCTCCTATAGAAGTAGGGGATGCATGGCCTCTCTAGTCCAGGTACAAATCTATCCTCAGCTTTCCTGGCCTCAACCTGCCTGTCCGTCACAGACATGGTCCCTCTGAGTCAATCTCTCTGATCTTCAGCCTGCAGGGTCTTTGGGCCCTTGCACAATAACCCCGCAGGGACCTGACTCCTCAGCCCCATGTTTCTGTACCAACCTTTGCCCCTCCCGTGCCTTCCTGCCTCCTCTTGTCCTGCCCCTCAGACCTCCCGCCCCCTCATCCCCAACTCCTTCTGATCTGAATCATCATTCTCTGAGCTCATTATCTCTGTTTTCCTTAGATACATAGATTCACTTCTAAAAGCAAAAACAAAAAAGACCTTAATTTTTTTCTACTGTTCCCTAAATCGTAAGTCCACCTGACCCAGATGAAATGTCTTTATTTCTCCTTTTGAGGGATCCAAATAGTTAAAGACAAAAGCAAGAAGCCCCCAGAAGCCTCCCATTATGTTTACCATAACTTGTGGGGTAATTACATCTCATGATAGTCATCTCCCATGAACCCTCTGTGGAAAATTGTCTCTTTTCTATTTTGGTGGTGGGGGAGGAGGTGCAGGGGAGTTTGGAGGTGTGGTGGTGATACACTGGGCAGTGGGAAACACCAATGGGCAGTGATTTTATAAAATATGTAATAGGAACCTCAAACATAGCTAAGATACCCGTTCCTGTAGTTGAAGCTGTTACTGTGAAATTAGGACCATTCTTAGGACCCAATCCAGTGCTGAAAGCAGGACCCAAGGTGAGCAGTTTGGTTTGGGCAAGACTAGGGCTAAAATAAGATGCCAGTGAGTGGGACCAGGAGTGAAAGGCAGAGCAAGGCCAGGGTCTGGCGTTGGTGCAGCAGTGACAAGGTTGGGGCTCTGCCCCAGACATACGGCAGGTTGTCCAAAGAGACATGGGGCTTCGAGCTGGGGTCCCCCATCAGGGAAAGGAGAAGATGGCTCGGGGAGCCCTCTGCATGGTACTTCCTTATTTTAGCACAGGTCACCATATAATAGCTACAGAATAAAATAAATAAATAAATGGCGGCACAGACAGAACTGAAAGGACTTAACCAGAATCTGTTCATGACAACAGAGCTAACATTCTACCTTTTGTGGAAAAGAGTCACAAAACTTAAAGTGACAAAAAGAATCAAATGATGGTACCATAGATAATATACTACACTCTAGTTCGTATTAGGGTGCGTGTGTGTGTGTATTACAATTTCTGAGTTAACCATAAGAATACCATTCTATTAGCTCTGCCATTTTCTCAGCAGCCTGGTGAGCTAGGAATTTTTAACTCAAATGTACAGACAAGAAAGCTGAAGGTCAGAGATACTAAGGACTTGCCCAAGGTTATAGAGCTGGTGGTTGCCAGAGCCATGATTATAACATGCATTCTGACTCAATGTCCAGTGCTCTTGTCAATTAGCCTTGGGTGCCTACCACAACTCAAAGCAGGGCCTCTCACTTCCTAGAGGGCAGCCACTGGCCCAGGACCAGTAAAGAAGGTCATGTCCCAGCTGAGCCAGCACTGTCATTTTCAGTGTTCAGGCATGCCTTGGAAACTGGAGGAGTGGGCTCTGCATTGGTCTATTTTCAGGAGAAATGAAGAAGCAGCCTAGGGAAGACTAAGACAAGAAAGAATCAAAGATGTTCAGTCTGGGGGTGCCTGGGTGGCTCAGTGGGTTAAGCCTCTGCCTTCGGCTGAGGTCATGATCTCAGGGTCCTGGGATCAAGCCCCGCATCAGGCTCTCTGCTCACCAGGGAGGCTGCTACCCCACCCCCTCTCTCTCTGTCTGCCTCTCTGCCTACTTGTGATCTCTGTCTGTCAAATAAATAAATAAAATCTTTAAAAAAAAAGTGTTTGGTCTGTTAACAATGCAGTAGTCACAGGATGGGATGAATGGCTCAGAAGCCACCTTGATAGCTATCACTTGACCCTATCATCCAGCCCAAGCTGTGTGTGTCCTCAGGGGACAAGGAAGGAGGTGGTGTAAGTAAAAACTTGAAAGCTGTTTCATTAAAACCTTTAGAAGAAATACGTCACAAGCATCCAGCTTTGGTAACGGAATGTAACATACTTCATCACAGAGCGTGGAAGCTTTGGCATGACGAAGGCCCCAGTGCACGTGAGGCAGGCGCTTAGTGGGAAAACCGTACTATCTGCAAGGAGGCTGTGGTCTCAATGGGAGAAAACAGCAGGGTCTGGGAGAGAGGTCGGGGTGCCAGGCAGAGGTGAACTCAACAGAAGGAGAAGCCATGCGAATAAAACAAGAGGAAATGGCAGGAGTAACACAAGGCAGGGGGAGAAGGAACCCCACAGAAAATGTCCATTCCCAATAAAGAGAGCACTAGAAGTGTTTGGGAAACATGTGCCATACCTTCCTGAGCACTCCCCAAAGCACCTGCAGATGTTGGCTTTGTGCAGGACCCTGGTCTCGAATGAGGAGGAGGAAGCTAGAACCAATGTGATTTGGACTGTTAACCAATATTATGCAGGTAGAACGCGGTGAGGCCTGGGGAAACTGGTGTTACATGCAATATTCCTGACAGAATTTGTGGTGTCTAAAATTCAAAGTCATCCCAAAGTGGACCTGAATATTTTGGATCAAATTACAAAACTCACCAATCTTTGGTCCCCCCAAAATTTCAGGCCACACTTACCCTCTGGCCAAACGTGTTCAGAACCTTCCCTCCTTTGCAAACAGAATGAACTGAGCACTAAGGACCTTGCCAAATGTGGTTTGCAAATGTGGTTCCCACCCTTCTTTGGCCTACGTTGCCTTGTTTGAATCCACTTCCTGCTGATTCCCAAAGAGCTCCAAAACCAGAGTCGCCGTGCAGCGCCTCACTGACAAGTACATGTTGGAGAAGCCCTCGCCGGGCCTGACTTTCTCCATGGTTTGGCCCGTGTGTTTGAATTGTGTGAACGGTGGGTTCCAACAGTGCTCTTCAAAATCTTCCTCAGCACTGGACATAATCAGTAATGTCCTCCTTCCATCAGACTTTTTAGGAACTAAAAATGGAGGAGGGTAGGTTTTTGATTCCTCGGAAGTCTATTTCTTCCACACCTTCATGAAAGTGGAAAAAAGTTAAAGCAAAGGAAAGGAACCTAGCTTACATACTTCCATGTTCCTGAGTAAGGAACCCCCCCCCCACCTTGTTTCTATGGCAATAACCCCTTAGATGCTTTTCTAGGACCAGGTCCATTTCACTGCAACTGCAAAGACACCTTTCACTAAATTAAACACTCCACTAGGATGATGAGTAATCACCAGGATAAACTACCACACCTCAGCTAACTCCATTACCATGACACCACCCCTCCCCCACCCAAGAGGTCACAGAGACCTCCAAGAAAATAAAATATTTTCACGCCAGTACATCTCCAGCAAGAAATTCCTCTCCAATAGTCTGACAGAGATATCACAAAGTTGCTCTAGACAGTTCAGTCACCAGAAGAAATGAGGCTCCAAATAAACAATGTTAGCCACAGAGCGGAAAGATAAAACTCCACCAAATACTGGCAACTGTTTCTCTCCTCGCCAAGCCTCAGAATACACAAATGCCCTTTTCTGTTCAGCCATGACAATCTAATTCAGCTTTTGGCCTCCCAGAAGGTGATCACGGAGTCCAGATGGACACCCAGGCCACCTCGTCTTCCTGGGCACAGAAGCCAGACTGCACTGCAGGTATGTGCTGAAATTCAGCCCCGTTTCTCCACTGCCAGGTAGCCTGGCCAAGAGAGGCGCTGCCCCATGCTTAGAGCCGGCTCCTGGGATGGCTGTGGAAGGCCACAGAGCTGTAGGATTTCTTGGGCCACTCTGATGTTTCAGGACTTAGAGGAGCCACCAGAATGCTGCTCAGCTCATCGAGCAGAATTCCAAATGACTGGAGGCCATCACTGAGACAGGAGCAGAACCCAGCAGGTAAAATTAACCGGAACAAGTGCTGCTTCATGCAGAGAACCTACACTAACTGAGTAGAGGGGGGCAAAAATCTAGGAATATTTAGCAGACAATAAGCTAACTGAGTTTGGTCATCTAACAAGATAAAAAAAAGTGTTATTAGGGTATCTAAAGTTAAGAGTACAAGGTAACACCAGAAGGGGATTATCACCCTTAAAATATGGGTTAGGCCTTCTCTAGAAGAAAACATCAGGTTAGTGCAGGGGCAAATAATAATAATAATAATTTTTATAATAATTATTATTTTTATTATTATTCTTTTTAAAAATAGGTTTCACATTTGGAGGAATTAGATTTGACCTTGCCATGCACTTTACTCTGCTACCTAGCACAAACTCTCCAAGCCTCGGTTTTCTCACCTGTAAAATGGGACTTAATAACAACATACAATTCACTATGTTGTACAAATTCAATGAGGTAATATATATAAAGTACTTTACAGTACATGACAAGGAGTAAGAGTCCAACAAATGTTAGCTATTAATGGAACACCTGTTTCTGATATTGCCAGAGAAAGATGAATGAAAATATAGAATGATCTCAGGGAACAACATGTATCTTAAATATTGTAAAATATGTCCTTGCCTGAAAACTTGACCAAGTACAGACCCATAAAATGAAGGCCTAGGCACTCAGACTTTGAGCCAGACTCCTCATCGATCATCCTTCCCTTTAATCTCACTTGATTAGTGGAGGAAAGAGGACCAAAGGGGAGCCTAACTGTGACTATAGGGCACAGGCAAGGATCAACAGCAGCTGGGCTTGCAAATGACCAGAAAAGCCCTTCCTCAATTCTGAAAAGCTTTTAGAAACATTTGAAATGGAAATGTCCATTAACCTTGAAAGCAGGCAATTAGTAATGCAAGTAGTAAGTCACCTTATAAGAAAAAAGAAAAAGATCAACTCATTTAAAAAACCTTTGTGAGATAAACAGGCTTTCTATAGCACATCTAGTCCCTTCCTTCTGGCCAGGCAAACTTCATCCATGATTCTGCCCCTTAAGTTGCCCTTTTCCTGCGGGCTTAGGAGCCTGATCAGAAAAAGACCTTAGAGTCCACCCAGCCCCAACTTCCCATTTTAACAGAGAGAAGAAGTGAAACCTGAAGGAATTAAGGTGTTTTCCAAGAACACAAACTTAGTGGCAAAACAGTACAAGACACTAGTTTTCCTAATTACCTGTCATACCTGCCTTGCTCATTCTCACCTCAAAGATTTTATTATGACAAGAAATATGACACTTCCACTTCTCTGTATTTAGACAGCAAGCTCCTTAAAGGCAGACAAAGCATTCAGCCTTTGTATTTCTCACTCACTGCCATAAACAGAAGATTAAAAATACGCATCAATTGTACCTTTACAACCGCAACAGCGAAAGTAGAGAAATCAGTTCCCATCTGGGCCAGGGACTGGTTCATTCTGTTTCACTCACTTCAGACATGACTGTGCTAATAATCTGGAAAAATCCCTAACGTTCTTCTCAAAATATGAGTAGACAGCAGGACCTGTCAAATAAGTCCAGCTTCACGCAATTGGTTAGAAAACTATATATTTTGAGTAAAGTGACAACTGGTTTCAATATCAATAGAGAATTAAAAGTTATTAATGTCCTAATTGAGTGGATATAAATAAAAAAAATGGCTTGGTATTATCTTTATTCTTAGAAATCTTATAAAACAGCGCTGGTCAACTTGAAGGGTCCAGCTGTTCTCCCACAGGAAGATACAAGCCGGCTAGCTACCCTCCTGTGATCCTTTCTGCCCTTCCTGCTGGTTCACTTCAGTGATGCTCTAGCAGTGCTTAATACCTCACCAGCATTTTGTCTCCTACCTCCAATAATTTCCAGGTGCCACTTTGTAAAAAGCCTCTCTCCCTACTCAGTCTCAGTGAAGCCCATCTTTTTTTTTTTTTTTTTTTTAAGATTTTTATTTATTTGACAGAGAGAGATCACAAGTAGAGAGAGAGAGAGAGGAGGAAGCAGGCTCCCTGGCTAGCAGAGAGCCCGATGCGGGACTCGATCCCAGGACCCTGAGATCATGACCCGAGCCGAAGGCAGAAGCTTAACCCACTGAGCCACCCAGGCAGCCCCCAAGCCCATCTTTTAAGTGACAGCTTTGATTTAGAAGGTCTGAAGCGAAAAGACTCTGTATTTCTCACAAGGTCCCGGAAAATACCGATGCCTCTGGTCCTCAGGCTATATTTCCAATAGCAAAACTCCAGAATGCATTCTGCAATCAATCACACCCAGCCTTGTCCTGGGATAGCTCCCTGATTCCTCAGGTGGGTCCACCCTGACCTGAATGTCACCCTAAAACTCCAAGAGGGTCTACCTTGACCAGAGATGTCTCCCTAATTCCCCAGGTGTGACTACTGTGACATGGAATGTCCCTCTAATTACCAAGGTGTGTCTACAGTGACCTGGGATGTCTCCTTAATAGCCCACAGGTATGGCTATAACCTGTTATGGCCTAATAACCCAGGCTATTCCTGACCCATCCCCTTTCCTCATAACCATTTTACTGAAATGTTTAAAATTGTTTTTATGGGCTTATTGTGAAATGAATATATGATTGTAGTGTTTTAAAGAAGATCACATGGGGTCGTCATTCAATCACTCAGTTAAAAAAAGAGTGTGAATTTTGTAATTTTATATACATCATACTAGCCCCTATAGGGACAAAAAGATGAACAGCACACAATCTTAGATGGAGACAGATGCCTTGGTCCCACAGCTTTCTAGCTGGCTGACCTTGGGGAAACTAATCTGTTTGTATTCATTTTTTCTTCCTATGCAAAGTGAAAACAACGATGTTCACTTCACAGTATAAAATAGAGCTATATACATATATATATATATATATATATATAAATTCTGCACATACTCAAAAATATACCATAACAAAGTTTGATGGGCTTATCATGATATGTTCAGCCTCTCCTCTTACGCCGGAAACTGCCTTAAGATGAGAAATACTCCCCTATCTCTTCCACCAAAACTAAGAGTTTAGCATAGTTCTTTATACTTTATCGAACTAAAACTCTTTTTTCCCCCATGAAATTTCTTCTCTCTTTTATTCCTATCCTTGGATAAGCAGCACATCCTAGAACATTTCTACATGAAGCAACAGAACCAGATGGATATTAGGACACATCCTCCAGAAAATCTCTGTTCTGAGCAGTTTATTATTCCAACATCAAGATCTTCCTTGAATTTAACAAGGTACTTCATTTCCCTGTAGCCACTCTCTTTCACCGATCTCAGAACAGTTCCCATCATCACCAGTACCCAATAAATAGTCACTGAACAACTGAATTAATATTAGGGGTTGACATCTGTTAAGTCTAAGAAAACATTGACAGGTTGGGAAACTGGGGCCAGAATCTGCAGTCTTTCTTCTCTTCCTGAACAACTTCATGGCCCTGGGTCAGGGCAGTCTGGAAGCCATCTGAGGCCCTTAGACCGTGCATTGAAAGTGCTTACGATGTATGCACCTGTTCCGTAAGAATCCGGGCCACTCCTGCAACTGACACCAACTCACCTTTCCCACTCCAGGCTGCCATACAGGGCCAAAGGCTCAATAAGATCAAACACATTCTGCCTCTAGGGCGGGGGAAGGGGGATGCTAAGGCGGGGAGAGGGGTGAGTGACACTTCGGCAGAAGGTAGAGAGCAGTTTCAGGCTTTCCCCCTTGTCCGGGGTTCTCTTTTCCATCATGCTTACATTTCTAGGGACTATCAATCTAACACCAAATGCACTTCAACTGAGGCAGAGCCACAACCATGAGGTTGGGTCCAAATGCTGTCGGATCCTGGGACACCTGAGAGACTGCTAAACCATGATCTAGGGGTAGAACCCCAAGGGCCTCTCCTGCCCATCGCCTTCTTCTCCAGGTGCTGTTCCTGCTGCCGCCACAGACAAGATTAACAAGAAGGTTATATTTAAACTTCCAAGAGGCGCTGCTGTGCCATTATGGATCTATTTAAAATCCTCCGGGCAGCTGCAGTACATAATAACAAATCAGCAAGAGGGAGGGAGGAAAGGGAGGAAAAGGGAAGGAGGAGGGGAGGTGGTCAGGAGCATCACAGATTGTTTCTGTGAGAAACTGACTGCCAGAGATGGCAGGGGGTGCAGGCAAGTTAAAAATGCTCCCCCCATGGTGAGAGAGAGGGTGACAGAACGCATGCTTCAGGAGAGTGTGCTAAGCAGGGAGACGGAGGGCACTTAGGATCCTACTATGAAAATCTGCCAGACCTGAAACTTGCAGCCTTCCTGGAAGATGTCAGAGCTCCAGAATACTCTATTTCTCCCAGGGGACCTTCCTGAACAACATGAGCCATCCGTTTGGTGTTGACGAAAGATCAGCCCCAGAAGATAAAGAGCTCTGGTAATGGGAATACAAAGCAGCTCCCTCAAATCCAACTAAAGCATGCCTTTCTGCTCCTTGATCAGCATCCAATACTGCACCAGTGGGAGGTCCAACTCATGTTCCCTTAAAGAACGTCTCCTACTGCACCACACTTAGAACCGAATGACTTACCTACAGCTGCGCTCAATGTCAACCTTGAAGCCCACCCCACTTCTTGCTGCCTTTGCTACATTTGGGCATAAATCTTTTTTTTTTTTTTTTTAATTTTTTTTTTAGCCTCTACTTGCCTTCTCCCAACAAAGGCTTGTGGTACAGTGGACTATTTGCAGTGTTCCCTGATCTGTGGAGCACCATCGTATGACCTCCTCTCCTGCCCTCCCTTCATTGACGGTACTTGTCATCCTTAGTTGGACTCCCATTATCCAAACTCCTGACCGTTGTTTTTGTATCACTCTTGGCTAAAGTTTCTTCAAAGTTGTTAATATTTTCTTGGTTTTTCTTCATGTACAAATTTACTTAAATCTCCACTAGTTGTCTAAACTATCATTCTTTGCCCACCTCTCAGGCTTCCAAGGAGCATCAACATCTCTAGTCTCAGAACCACAGAAATTACAAGAGGAAACCAACATGCATTCCTGGGCAGAAGATTCTTGAAACTAAAAAAAAAAAAAAAAGTTATAAACTGATTCACTTTACTTCTATGAAGGGCCAAACTGGATGTCACGTGTTCAAAAACCATTTATCATGAACTTAAGTTACAAGGCTTGGAAATCCACAATGATCCAATAAACCAAGTAAATGTCAAAAATTCATTTTCTACTGCATATGCATATCTTAAATGTCATGTAATATTCTGATTTAAATATATAAGCAAATGATGTAAGACGCAAGGCCTAGATATGTTATTTATTTCAAAGAGAATATTCTAGTAAATCAACAAATATTAACAGTTTATACAAATTAAAAATATATTCCTCAAGGAGCTTTATCTTCTTTTTCTTTTTTATTTATGGTTGAAAGCCTAATCAGTGGGAGATTTATTAAACAACTGTCCCTACTAAAATAGCAATCAACAAACAATATATTTCGTGATTTTATAACCAATTCACAATTTGTTATAAAACAAGATTTGCCATACCAATATGTACTTAATGACAGTGGACACAGATTTAGAACTGAGTCAATATAAGTAGTAAATATTCATTAAGTGCATTATATGAAATATACTGTGCAAATATTACCAACATGACTAGACTGTGTAAGACACTCTGTGCTCTATCATGACATGTTTAGATCACAATCTATGACTCCCAGATAACAAAACCTTCTAAGAATCTATAAATAACTTATTATCTAGTATCAATGTCCTTCCTTTTTTTTTTTTTTTCATTTCTGTATCTTACCCTATAAATATGAGGAGTTCATAAGATAGGACTTCCAGAGAGAAAGAGCAAGAAGGCAAGAGAATACCACCAGGATAGGCCACACACCAGCTCCAACTTCCAAATGACTGAGGGGACAGACAACCTGTGACAACATCCCAGTCAGCCTACAGAAATGGCCCCACTGTCCAACATGAAAACAACTGGTCTTTGCTGAGTGAAAATAACCTTCTCAAAAAAAAAAAAATAAATATAGCAAGAATCCTTTATACTCCAAAGAGCTCCTTCTGGGTGAGATGATCAATGAGGAAATCAGATAGAATAATTCCAAGGTGTCAGACAGGGAAAAAAACTTGATGAAACAAAAGAAATGCAGCCCTGTCACAGAGCTGTCCCCCATTTGGCCTCCGCCTGGTCCTGTACTGACCACCAGGCTCAGTACCACAGTTCCTGGCCTCTTTGCGCACTGTCTTACAGTCCTCCCCTTTTTGTCAAACTAAGACTTCTTCTTGCCTGGTCCCTGAGAACAGCTCTGAGCTCAGCTCATAAGCATGGCTTAGAAGAGCCCTGCTACCCCCAGTCACTGACAGCGTGGACTCTGGGTGAGCAGAAAAGGGGTGTCACCCCAGCTTAACTTCACACACTGACACCTATCCATTCACACACCTACCAGATGCTTACTGCATCCTTACTTATCCTGGCTGCTCAGGATACAGAGAACGACTAAAATGATGCTTCCCTGAAGGGGAAAGTCATGCCAAAGTAACAAATATGTAAGCAAAAATTAATAATTTACTAAGTCAAATCATGAAGACAAACACAGGGGGAAAGAGGAGCTGCCATTTTAAAGTACCTTCCAGAATCACAAAACGGAACAAAGGCAAAAGAAAAATCAAGTGGCTAGTGAGTATATTTTAAAAGTTCCCTGTAATTAACTAAAATAGAAATTCAAACAAGAACATTTAACCTTCCTAAATATGCAAGACATTCTTTCCTTATGACAAAGGTGGGGAAATAGATACCCTCATATACTACTGATAAGCATGCAAACTAGTTTAAAATTTCTGGAGATCAGTTTGATAAGATATATCCAAAGCCTCAATGTTGATAGTATTTGACCAGGCATATCCACTTCTGCAAATTTATAGTGAAGAAAATAATTAAGGCTATACCAAAAAAAAAAAAAAAAAAAAGAATTTCTCTGCAAGGATGTCCTATCATTGTATTATTTGTAAACCCCCTCCATTTGGAAATTTGGTTAAATTGCATAGTTTTATGCATTCATTAAAAATGACGCAGAAGGATGTTTCTGACAGGAAAGAATGACCGTTATATATTGATAAATAGAAAAAGGCTGGATACAAAACAATATGCATAGTATGACCTCATTTTGATTTTATATAACACACACCGAGAGATGTTTAGATTGCTAACTACTATCTGGTGAGATGATGTCTGCTTTAATTTTTCCCTTCTCTTCCAACTTTTCCCCAATGTGCATGTACTGCTTTTGTAATTAGAAAAATAATAAAGTTACTCTTAATTTTAAAAGAAAGTAAAGCTCATGTCCTGTGCCGGGCAGTGGGCTGGTATGCACGTTCCATCACACATTCTCATGGCTTCGCAGAGGATGGCCGCTATCCAGTCACTTGTCTAGTTCAGACAACTAGTAACTATCAGAGCTGAGATTAGACATCATGTTTCAAACTATCCCCCCTTTTACTCCTAAATGGACATTCCTCAATACCTGTTCCCTGGAATTAGATTATTTTTCATTGATATTACTATGATGTTTTTAAAGAGTTTTCCATATAAACTGAACCAAAACATTTTTTTTTTTTAATGCAAAAACAGGGGCACCTGGATGGTTCATTCAGTTAAGCATCTGACTTCAGCTCAGGTCATGATCTCAGGGTCCTGGGATTGAGCCCCATATGGGGCTCCCTGCTCAACACAGAGTCTGCTCATGCCTCTGCCCCTCCCCTCCCACTTGTGGTCAGTCATGCTGCTCACTCTCTCTCTCAAATAAAATCTTTAAAAAATGCAAAAACAAAAATAAATGCTAGGGACTGTGAACAAGCACAAAAATTATTTTAAAAGATTTCTTTTGGGGCACCTGGGAGGCTTCGTCCCTTAAGCTTCCCACTCTTGATTTCAGCTTAGGTCATGATCTCAGGGTCATGAGATTGAGCCCTTTGTGGGACTCTGCGCTCAGCAGGGAGTCTGCTTGGGATTCTTTCCCTCTCCCTTAGCTGCTCTCCCTCTGTATGGGAAAAAAAAAAATTAAAAAACTTCTTTCACTTTCTATCTTAGGCAAAGCACCCTAAAGCCTACAGTGAGTGGGGAAAGGGTAGGACCAGACTCCTAGCTCTCCCGGGAGCCAGAAAGGAAGACACACTCCTGCAGAACAGCAGTTCACACAAGATTACACACAGCCAAGTCTCAGCTAATGGAGAATCAGCTCCAAATGGGCATTTGCATTTCTGCCTGTGAACCTGAAGCTATGTTTGTTCCAATCAGTCATTTTATGTCCCTCTGGTCTAGGTAAAGTACACTACATGGAATTAGATTGCGCTCAATGCAAGCTGTCACCTCACCAAGTGCTTTATTCATTATTTACCCATTTTCCTCTTTCCCTGAACCTGCCAAATTACATCTTTGCACTGGAATGTGCATTCCAAGTTAGTCAAGTATGCACCTGTCAAACTTCTTTGCCTCTTCTTCCTGGTATCACTGTGTCTTGTGGTTTCTGCAGATTCTTTTTGTTAGTGAGCTATTATATTTAGATGAGAAATCTTTTGAATGCTACTTTAATCCTCTATGGCTTGTCCACCCTACACTGTGCATTACTTGGGTTTTATGAAATTGATTTTCACTCTCTATTCCTATTGCATCCCAGTAAGTTCAGTGTGCTCTGTCCATGTTTTACGTTGCTATTCCTACAATTTGTACTTTCATACATTCTTAGGCCTTTCAGGCTCTCCACAGTCCGTTAGGGCTCTCCATAATCTCTCCCTACCTAGGATTTAGTCCTAAATCTTCAATGGAAATACAAGAGCAAGATATCTAAACTCCTCATTCTTGAAAATGAATACATTTTCACATTTGGCCATGCTGGTCCTCGACCCCACCTAGATGCTCTCCTCTTTGCCCTTGTCCTTACCCATGGCAATCCTTGGAATTCAAATCTTCCCGAAAGGCGCTTTTTCTGATCACACGAATTAAAACTCCCCTCTGCATTCATATATAACACTTAGTTTTACAGTTCCTACAGTGTTTCTCATGGAGATTTATATTTTATACCCTTGATTATGTTTTATCTCCTCCAATAAATTCTAAACTCCATGAGGTCTGGAAGAGTGTCTTGAAGCAATAGCACCTTGCCCATAATAGGTAGTCACTAAATACCTTTTAAATGAATAAACAGATTGGCCCAGCCCTACTTCTCTAAGATCCCGGCCATGAAGGCTAGGGCTAATGGGCACAGTGGTCAGTCCACACAGACCTCTCTGTGCTAACCTAGAGTTCACATGGATTTATGGAGGATTAACTTTCCCCCTCTCTCATACCCAACATAACACACAGCCTGGCTGCTCAGCTACTAATTTCAGTCCAGTTTGGTCTTGATTGAATTTTCCCTAAACACATTTTATTTGGGAGGCCATTTATTTCACCATTTTTAAATCATTATTATTTGAGAAAGACTGAGTGAGAGAGAGCAGGAGCAAGGGGAAGGGTAGAGGAAGAGGGAGAAGCCCCGATGACGGGTTCCATCCCAGGAATCCAAGATCATGACCTCAACCGGAGACAGATGCTTAACCAATGGAGTCACCCAGGTGCTCTATTTCATCTTTTGGTATTTATTTGGTTACTCTACATTTGGGAAGAGTGTTGAAATAATTTATTAGTTATTCTTCCATGAGGCAGATCAGAATTAGCATGCCTATTTTACAATTAAGAAACTGAAGCCCAGAAATGTCCCATGACTCATGGAGAATCAAAGACAATGTCAGTGTTAAACCCTATAGCTATTTGGCTTCTTGCCCACAAATGCACCCACCCCACCACATTTCCCACCAGGGCTCACAGCATAAAATAACCTCATAAACTCAACAAGGTTGGACCAAAGAAAACCTGAAACTCAAAATTCCAAAGAGTTAATGCTAAACTACAAGGTTGGTAGGACTTGGTGTTCTCTTGAAAGTAATACTCTTCGATGCTGAGAACAGCACAAGAGAAAGGAAGATGCCTGCACCCCCACTGCGAGGTGTTTGCTTTTGTAAGACACAATAAGCATGTAGGTTGTTATCATTTGTATTATTAAAGATCCAAAAATATTCAGTTCAAACTCTAATTTGAGCAGCATGCCTTGCCATTTAAATATGCCGAAAGTGCCTTGTAAATTATAATACTTTATATAAACACAAGATCACCATGTTACTGTTTCTTTTCCTGCAAATCCCATGGGATTGCTCAAGCATCTTGACTTTTTGGCCTAAAATTATGCCTGGTGTTAATGAACAGGACACGAGTTCCTTAACATTTGTGGGGCTGCTTTATGAAAAGAAGCAGGTGGATGAGAAGATCTCTCTGGGATTCTTCTGCCCAAGCACGCTATGGCCGTATGAATCTCCATGACAACTGTGATGTTATTTCTGATGGAAACATTCCAGGTCGGTGAGTGGTCAACCGTGGGGACAACCGCATGAAAGACTCATACCACTTCTAACAAGAGGTCCTAGAAAAATCCCAGTCACTTTCTTGCATTCGTTCACATTTCATTTCATGTGACGCCCTTCCCCTCACACTTCCCTCCCCTTATATTCCCTGACCACGTCACCTTGCCTCCCCCCTCTTCCAGTCCCAGTAAGTAAGCTTTACTAGGCCAGGACAGAATCTCACCACTGCGAAATTTGCCTCAATTTCAATCAGCAACAGAGAGGGGGAAAATGTCCAAATTAAGCTGCTTGATTACGGAAATTAATCTTGTCATTTAGCGTCCCTGTTCTGCAGAACAGGGCCTTTGATTAGCCTCCTTGTTTCAGAATATTACAAGCAGACGTTTATTAAGCAGAAGGTTGCTTTTTTTTTCTTTTTCTTTTTCTTTTTCTTTCTTTCTTTTTTTTTTTTTTTTTTTTTTTTTTTTTTTTGTGCCATCAGGCAAGTCGGAGGGAAAGTAAAGGTGTCAACAGGCTCCTTAAAGCAGGGCACCACATCAAGGACCCTCTGCCTGCTTCCATATCCACGCTCCTGCAGAGAGAGGCTGTCATGGAATTGGGGCCTCACCCAAGGCACCCAGCTATGGACAAGTCCTCTGATGGGACATTTATTTTTTATTTTTTATTTATTTTTAATTTTTATTTATTTATTTGACAGACAGAGATTACAAGTAGGGCAGAGGAGGCAGGCAGAGAGAGAGGAGGAAGCAGGCTCCCCGTCGAGCAGAGAGCCTGATGTGGGGCTCGATCCCGGGACCCTGGGACCATGACCTGAGCCGAAGGTAGAGGCTTTAATCCACTGAGCCACCCAGGCATCCCTGATGGGACATTTAAAAAGCGAAAACATAACACATTATCTTTTATCCTTTTAAGTAATGGGATGAACCTCCTGACCTCGAGAAACAAATGATGACCACAGATGACCTTTTATGCTATAAAATTAAATACAAATGTACAGAGAACTTGCTACCTTTATAAGGCCCTCTGCACTAGCAGCTCTGAATTATGGTAATGCCTAGATTAAGAAAGCCATAAAGATTGTATTGTACACTTTTTTTTTTTTTTTTTTTTTGCAGGGAGGCAGGGGTCATTCTGTCTCTCCCATCAGTGTGCATCAGCATTTTAAAGCTTGAAGGGGTGCTATCGGGTAGAGGGCAATTTGCTTACTAGACTGTGTTCCAAATCTCACAGCTTCTAGGATCACTTTGAGATTGGTAATGGGAGGGAGTTAGCGTTGACCTGCTCCCAATTCACACAATTTCCTTGTAGAAGGGCTATTTCCAGTGCTGACAGCCTGACCTAAGCCACCCCAGAGGAAGACCAGCATGAAGCAATGGGAAAGTTCAGGGCAGAAACCTTATGACTTCGAGTACCAGAATGACTCGGAATGCCTGAGGGACTCCTGAGCCCTAGAATCAGAGCCCAGGCTATCATCAATGATAGAGAAAATGGTGCTAGGAGACAACCACTCATTGACAAAAACAAAACAAAACCAAATACAGCTTGGCAATAGTCTCCCTTCTCTAGCTAAACCTTAACTTCTCCTAGAACAAGAGCAAAGAAATATAAACAGGGTGATAACTGATGATATTTGCTAATTAAAGTTATGAACAGATCAGAAATGCAGAAAAATAACTCTGAAACAGGATTTCTGAACCTTGGCAATACAGACATTTTGGGCAAGATAATTATTTGATAAATGGGTCATTTTGCATCCTGTAGGATGTTTAGCAATATCCTTGGCCTCTACCCACAAGATACCAGTAGTACTCTCTACCCCAACCTGTGACAACCAAAAATACCACCAGATACTGCCAAATCTCTCCTGGGGACAAAGTCACCTTTCAATGAGAACCACCGGCTCTAGTATACCAGTTCTCGGAAAAGCCAATTTCCTAACTTTCCAAATAAGCTTACCCTGCTCTTCAACTCCGAGACAGGGTGGTGTGGTAGAAAAGTCAAGTGTTTGGGCGCCAAGAGGCCTGTGATCAAGTCCTCGCTATCAGGTACTAGCATGTGGCCATGACATCATCTCTCTAAGCTTTCATGTCCTCCTTTGTCGAAAGAGAATAACAACAACTTCATTGCAGAGTATTTGTGAGGATTAAAAGAGATGATAATATATGCTTGGCATCTGTAATGTTGGAAATAAAAAACAATGGCAATTAGTATTACTCAAAATCTGAAAATCCTGATCTAAGGCAAGGAACCGCATGCCAAAGAGAGAGAAAGAGAGAACGCATAAAGTGGAGTATCGGCCACTCCCACTGGTCATCTTGAGGGTTCGTTTCAAAAAAGTTCACCAAGGGAAAAGAAGAGAGAAATCAGCAAGGTGCACTACAAGATGGGCTCCCCAAAGGCAGGAATAAGTTAGGATGAAGTAGAACTACGGAAAATACTGAATGAATCAGTCGATCTCTCTAAATTGGCCCCCATTCCACTGGTGTGCCCTCACCCCACCACCTAATCTTCATCCAACACTCAGTAGTCCTCTGGAAACACACAACCCTCTGACTCCTTCTCTGCACGTGCAGAACGAGGTTCAGACATCTTGGCTTGGTCTGTGGGGCCCAACCTGTCTCCCTGACCTCATCTCCTGCTCCTCCCCTGTCTGCTCTGCTCCAGCCAGGAGGGCTTCTCCATCTTTCTCCAACTGCCAAACTCATTCCTGCTTCAGAGCTTCTCTGCTTGCTGCTCTCTTAACCTGGAAAGCTCCTCATTCCTTCCCACCCTCATGTCTTTGCTTAAATGCCACCTCTTCAGAGATGGCATTTTCTCTATAAGAACCCCCTCCCCATTCTCCATTTTTCTTTATCCCCTAACCTTGCTTTACTTTCTTCATAGTACTTAGTTCTGTCTCATATTATATTTTTGTGTTATCTAGTTTGTTTCCCTCATGAAAATGTACGTTTCATCAAAGCAGGGACTATCTTTGTCCATACGGTATTCCCAAGGTCTAGACTACAATGGGCACTCAGTACATGTTTGTTGAATAAATGTAGTTGAATAAACACCTCATCATTCTAAAAGATTTTCTTATAGTGAGTGAGCCTGTATACTTTGTCAGCATCCTGCCTCCCTTACTGCAGGCCCCAGAAAAGGAGAACAATTCCAGTTATTACCGAATGAACAATTTGTATGTCTATATCTCATTCTGGACTACAGCTACCATGAAGGCAGATTTTGTGTTCTTCTTAACACTTTTTGCGTTCTAATGCTCAGTATGGGGCCTGGCACACAGTAGGTATTCAAAAATGTTGATTGCTCCTAACTGTCAAGTGAATCAGAGAACAAGAAGTAATATCCCTTCTCTGCTTCAATCCATATATCCAAACCCTGGGCCAGTTACCCACACTCTACAACAAGAGGGTTGCGGAAAGCCTGTCTTCTCCTCCTTTCCAATACCCATAAATTACCTCCACAAACAATGGTTTGCCATCATGTAGGGAAGTCCAACTGTATGAATTGGATTAAGGTACCAGTGGGCAATAAAACATTAGCTCCTTGTCACATTGAGTAGGATGAATTTATTGAATCCAGCAGCAAGAATCATTTGTCTCATCATTAACCGTTGACACCTATGGTAACCGGCCAAGACCAGGGGCCTAATTGCCATAAATGGGCATTGAACGTGTGTAACTGTGGAAGGAGATAATGAGGGAGATGCAAAATAAAACTGAGCTGTCAGGATGAAAACTGAACTCTCCATGCTGGCCCATTCCCACTCTGTAGGGTACAGGCCCTATTAACAGATGACCCAGCATTGTAAGAAGTATGGTCATTTTTGTCAGAAAGAGGCACCCTCCCAATGCCTGCACAATGACATTCAGGATGTGATGACTTATGTGAGCACTACAAAAGGCATTTTCCTTCATTAAAAAGAATCATTTACTTAAATATATGAAGCTACAAGATCTGGCACTAATACAAGTAGCCTGACTAGAGGGCAGAAAGTAGAGGATGACACTCACTAAGACTTCTGGTTTGGAACAGAGCACGGGGTCATCTTTTAATGGAGATAAGGAATGAGGAAGATGTCACGGGAATTCTATGAATATGGAGCAGGGATCTAAGCCTGGGCTCCATGAATAGCCTCAGGGAATCTACGAATCCCCTGAAACCATATGCAGAATTTGGTACGTGGCTATCTTTTTGGAAAAGGGGTCTCTAGCTTTCTCCAGATCCTTCAAAGGCTCCATGACCCATGGCCACTGTTTTACAGAAGTCGCTAAAGAAAAAAAGGAAGTACATCCTATGCTCTTAAAATACAGTGGTGTTCATAGGCAGTGTTAAATTTCTCAGTTAATCAGTCTACCTGACCATAAAAAAATCAATTCAGCAAATATTTGCCAAGCCCCTATCTACGCTCAAGACAATAACACCACTTCTGGTGGTGTACCCTGACGAAGAAACCACAAGAAAATGCAAGCATTCTTTTCTTCTACATGGGAATAACAGCCTTAGCAAAATGCTGGCTGAAACCACTTTGGGGATGAGGCATTTGGACAGAATTTGATTCCCCTCTTCTATTTGCATTTCCCACTATTTAAGCTCTCTCCCGCCCTCTATTTTCATCTGTACATAACACCCCCCCCCCCCGGTTTTCCTCTTGTCCTCCGCTACTAAACCTATTTCAACTTTGAACATTGTCTATTAGCAAGATTCTGTTCCAGTGCTTGGCATTCAACAGACGAAGAAGAGTATGAAATCCGACAAATAAAAAGTGCAAATGAAATAAAGAATTCAGTGTTTTACTCTATTAAATCTGAAGTATCTGCAAGAGATTAAATCACAACAGAAATGGAATGGAAGAGAAAATTAATAGTAAGACAGATACGCTGTTCAAGCTGTCCATCACAGAGACATGATATTTAAAACCATGAAGTCATTTGCATTGGGAATGGAAAGCTAATGGCCCTGCCCTCAAAGTGACCGCTGTGGGGATCAGCAAAGGCATTTCGTGAAGCATGGTAAACTGGGATCCCGACTCTAATGCGGTAAGCAATTGAGAAGTTTGGGGAAATTTTATGGAAAACTGTAAATCAAGCAAAGTAAAGACCAAGCAATAAAGCTATTTAAAGAGTCATCCATTTGAATACTGAATATCAGAATTATGATATAAGGAAAGAATAAGAGTGGGCAAAAATGAGAACCAGATGGCAAAGCAAGCATGTGAGAATGCCGTAGATTCCAAACATTACTCCACTCTGGGACTCTGGGTACCGGGAGTTGGAAACAGGGTGAGGATTAAAAATTTTGCTGGCAGCAGTAACAGCAGCGACTGCAAAGTAAGAGTAACCAGAACAGCCAAAATTCACAAGCACCTACTATGCACCGGTGCTGTAAACACATTCTCATTTCATCCTAGAGCACTCTACACAAACAAGGGAACCGGAGGTCAGGAGGATTACGGCACCTGCCAGAGGTCATGTATATGGACTTAGACCCAGGCCTGCCTCACGCCAAAGTGCTAATTCATTCACTAAGGTGTAGAGTAAAAGTAGTGACAAATTTAGGATGCGTTCCCTTTTAGAAGTGAGTACATCCAAACCAGGAAAGGTACTTCCAATCTAACAATGCAGGCAACAAAATTACCCTTCTCAGAGGTCTTCCGTTTTCTCTCAGCCTTGGTTTAATTAAGCTGTGCAGCTTCACCTTTGGGGCAATTTGAAAAGCACAAGGCTGACAGTGTTTATGTTTCTGAGTACGTGTGCTCTCAGGCGCCACCGGTGGCGTCTTTCGATCACCGTGGGCAATGACTCAGAGGCAAAAATGATGAAATGTGTCACCCCTCCAGGATTTCCCCAAATGGATCCTTTTGGATAAAACAAGAAAGCGGCCATAGATTAAAAAGTCATCCCAATCTATTTCAGACAGTGGAGAGTTACAGTTGGGATCAAACATCCGAGTTACCAGGTAACGTGGAAAGTGTTGGGATTAGGAACTTAGGGCCTCAAGTATAAAACTCTTTCAAAAGAGGGGAAGGTAGGCAAATGACAGCTTCCCGCTTCTGCGTATTCCTCCGCGTACACTTAAGTCTCGGCCAGAGGGATGGTGAAGAGAAAGAAGGGCCAGGTCAGACTTCAGATGTGACCCTCAGCCATGAGGGTGGGTTGAGAGTGTCGTCACGTCGGGGGTGTCTTCATAATATGATGCTGATTTTATCTGTTAGGATTTGTGACCAAATTCACTGGGGCCACTGTTCGGAAACAGCTACCAGACTTAAGAAGAGAACTAATAAAGTTCAGGGGAATAACCAGAGGCTCCTCCAAGTCACCAAACCTCTTCTCTGTCATTACAGATATTCACATGGAAGTTTCAGTTCTCTTGCCTTATTCAGCTCTTCAGGGATGGGGCTTTTCTATGGCAGAACTTGCTGTGGAAACAGAAATGTCTTCATCTGTGCTGTCCCATCCAAATACCACCCACCCCGTGTGACTACTGAGCACCTGAACTGGGGCTCAAACTACTGACAAAGGGATTTTTTAATTTTACCAAATCTTAACTAATTTAAATGGAAACCGAAGTGGCCACATGTGGCTAGTGACGACGGTATGGTCACCACAGAAACCTGCGTGCGGAGAGGGCTTGGATTCTCATTTTCTAGTTCCTCCTGTCACAGTTCCTTCTTGAACTTTCATCTCTTTGGTTTTTAAAATGCTATCTTCCTCTGTCAATCTTGTTTTTCTAGGTCTTTTTATTCTGTACCTTTATCTTAGGTTAAAGCATATAAAATTTCCCTTCTTAGGTCAAAAGCAGTGGAGTGTCAACAATCGCGTAGAGTTCAACTGGGTGTCTTGGGTTTCTTTGGCATGGCGGATACACGACACATTGCTACACATCTGGGACCCATCCATGGTTGAATGAATGGAAGGGTGAATGCATGAACAAACGAATACTGGTTGAATCAATGAATGAAAAAGTGAGGTGAGCAGCAGATATACAAGCATCACTTAAGGTACCTTTTCTCAGACCAGTGCAAATACATCGGTACTGAGGTTAAACCACGAGAACCTCTCAAATAAAAAAAACACATGACAGGACTATGTTTCAGGACTTCCATTTAGTATCAGGCACCCCTGAGAACAGAGAACAGACAGTAGAAAATATATCTACAGGAGCTTCTGACACCATCAGAATAAAGCAATCACTGAGTATCCAGGGATTCACAAAGTCTTTGAGCAGAAAATGATTAAAAATAATTAAGGGTGGGTTGTTTGTTGAGGAGGGAAATGGAGTCACTGGAGAAGGGAGATCTGGGGACATGTGTAGCGACATTTGAAGAGACTGTAGGAAAGATGTATTCACAGTCTAACAATGGGCTTAGGGGAATGTTTCTGTGTAATATGAGAACCAGAAAAGTTAAAAAAAAAAAAAAAAAGAAAGAAAGAGAAGAAGAAAAAAAAAGTCTGACCGTTTTTAAAGTCTAAAAAAATAAGCACTCACTGCAAACAATACTGCCTGGTGGTATTTATTCAAGCCCACTATGAAGTGGAAAGGTGGCTAAACTACTTAAGTATTTTCTATCTCCCTTCTAACGATGTGCAATAGACTTTTTTTTTTTTTTTGCCTTTTTTTCTTCTAGAACTGTCTTCATGGGCTTGCTCTGACGTCATTCCCTACATAATAATTTTCTCATTAAAAGACCACAAGTAGGTGGGGCGCCTGGGGGGCTCAGTGGGTTAAAGCCTCTGCCTTTGGCTCAGGTCATGATCCCAGGGTCCTGGGATCGAGCCCCACATCGGGCTCTCTGCTCAGCGGGGAGCCTGCTTCCTCCTCTCTCTCTGCCTGCTTCTCTGCCTACTTGTGATCTCTATCTGTCAAATAAATAAATAAAATCTTAAAAAAAAAAAAAAGACCACAAGTAGGTGATCATTGCAAATATAAATCAAGACCCTATCTCAGGACACACACACACACACACACGCTGTTCTCCAAATATGAAATGATACCACAAACTCTCTGCCAGCAGTGCATACCCTCGAGAGACATTTACAAAGTGAAGAGCAATCCTCCACAATCCTTCATCTGGTCCCCATGTGTGAAAATCAGCACACATGTACAGGATAAGATCACCATGTATGGCTAGACAGGAGATGACAGATCTCTAAAGAAACACATCCCATACACTTAGTTCAACAAATTATTTTTTTTAAAAAGGCATAAGGAGTTGACATCTGTAATACTGTGGGATTTGACAATGCCAGAAAATGGAATCCAGAAGAGTGGATGTGTATGGAAATGATAACCGATACACAGTAAAACTAATTTTTCTCTCCATCCTACTGGAAAATGCACAGAAGATTTAAGGTTTAGAGTTCATACCAGTGATTTGGACCAGGTTCTTTTTTTTTTTTTTTTCCCTCCAATTTACCCCTATTTAAAGAAGTCAGAACATAGGTTACAATGAGGTCACAGTGATAAAGTCACAGTTGGGATGAGATGCCAGCAGGGTTTTTCGGAGCCCAAGCGATACGAAGCATGGAAATTCTACTCTGGGAAGGAGTGAGCGGCAGAAACTGGTTTCCATAGCACTGCCATGGAAACCGCTCTCTGGGACTCTGCCTCCAGGCCCTCTGAAACTGAAGCATCTCTCCCTTTTTTGCTCCAACACCCACCTCCATATCACATGCCCCCAACCCCTCACAAATGAATAAAGGGTAGGTTGAGAAAGTGGGGCCCCAACCAGGCTTTCACCTAGTTATATTAATACATGTTACTGTCCCTGAAAGAAAAGGAAAAAAAAAAAAATCTGATGATCCTTTCTTTCTCTTTTATTGAGGGTGGGAGGGAGGTAATAGATGAAGAGAGAAAAATAAAAACCTAAAGGCCAAAACCCTGAAAGCTAACATTGCAAAAATAAAAACCTTACCAAGTAGTATATTAAAGAGATGGGCCCACTAAGCCCATGCATCGGGTGATTCTATCCTCTTTTGTCTGCCTGGGAGGCCAGCACACAAACATGAAAGATTTAATTAACTATTAGAATGTACAAAGAGGCTCTCCCCTATTCTTTTTCAGTCGTGGTCAAATGGAGGTTTGGTAGGGTTTTCTTTCTTTTCTGTTTCCATCCCTTGGTCATGACTTTGAAAGTAGAGCGAAAGTTTAAAAATGGTCTTCTAGAAGCAGGTAGAAAATTCCAACAGAAGGAAGCATGGATTATTTAGCAAGGTGTGTAACCTTTGTGCCTCTTTCTCCTGTCCCTCCAAGGGGGTGACAGCCAGCCAGCAGTGTGATGGTCTGGATCCTGGCTCTGTGATGTGTACCTTCGCCAAGCTGGAGACCATTGACTGGGATGGGGGGCAAGCAAAAGGTCGGGAAGCCTGTTAGCCAGCAGATGCTTGGGAACCTGACAGGCCACAGACAAGCTCCTGGCCCAGCCAGGGTGCTGCAGCAAGGACCCTCGGCCTCCCGTTTCCATTTTCAGTTCCTTCTCCTGCAAGGCACTTGGGCCACTGACCCAACCACGCATGTAATGGACAAATGCACAAAAGCTTCCCGTCTGAGAAGAACCTGCGGTGCCAGCGGCTGGTAAAATTGTTGAGAAGGAATACAAAAGGGCTTCAAACATTGCTGACCAAGAAAAGGTGGTGATGTTTTAACCTCTTTCGGATAACCTGATGATGGGCAGAGGGTAGGTAGGGGGAGCCCACACATAGGAACCGAGAGGATTAAAGTGGGGCCATGACTTGCCAGCAGCTCAGGAATGGTTCTTCTGGGGAATACAATTGAAATGCTCTATGTCTTTATCTCCAAACCTGAAAATTCTCCTCCCCCTGCCGTGCCGAGTACCACGAAATGGAAAGCAAAGCCGGCATCAGTCAGAGTTAGACAAGGGGGAGTAAAAGAAGACAGGAGTTCTGAATTATTCATTTTTATTTATGTATTGTAGCGGCAATTGTTACAGTTTTTTGTTTCTCCTGGATGTTGAAATTGTAAAGAGAGGACTGAATAATTCAGCATGACTCAAGAAAACACAAATGAAGTGCAGTCTGGGCAGCACAGGCCCACGAAATAGATTCCCTTCGCTGCCATTCTAACATTCGTTATGATGCACTGGTTGATAGTTTAATTAACGGCGTATAATGGCTCTAATGAACGTGACAATATTTGTAAAGCACTGCAGGGTTCCAAACGTGCAAGGGACCAAAGGGCAGGCAGGAGCAAGGGATCCAGTGGGAAAGAAAAGGGACACACCAGAAACAAAGGCCATTCTAGGAGGATGTCGGAGCCCACACCTGCCAGAGGCACATTTCTGGGTCCTAATTTGTGCCCTGGCCATCTGAACACTTGTGCTAAGCACTGCATGCAATTTTATATTATAGCACTATAAGCCTGGAGGCAAGGTAGGATTTATTTTTAAAAAGGGCTGTTATTTTAGTCTAAGAGTCACGAGTAAGTTGAGGAAACATAAAAAGTGTAAAATCCTCATTATTCCTAGAGACTGAGGGGCCAACTCTGATCTCAACTTCATAGAGTGGAATCCATTTGTGCTTTATTTCTCCTTCACAAAGTCCAGATTGACGCTTAATGGAATCAAGTAAAAAGTAAGTAAAGAGGGGACGGTGGAAATCAGTTTCAAGATGAGGACATTCATTCCTTTAAGATCGCCAGGCCTCAACTTCCCATTAGAGACAGAACCGTGTGACGGACCACATCCCAGGGATGGATCCACACCTTTCTTTCAATCCTCCCTGAGTATTTCACACTCGAGGGGTTGCTGGCCTTTTGGACAGACACTTCAGCACATGGGGCTCTCTCTTACACCACAAGCTGTTCAGCCGTCATGGCCCGTCTCCATTATGTGAGACTAACACTCAACCGTCATTGTAATATCCAAAAAAATACATTCATGCATTTTCAAACATCCTATGGGAGTATGAGAAGCTGAACTCTAGTCCCTCTAAAATTTATACACCGAACCCCTAGTCCTCGGCCCTTCAAAACATAATGTATTTGGAAATAAGTTCTTTAAAGAGGCAATAAAATTAAAGCAAGGCCATCAGAGTGGGCCCTAATCTAATCTGACTGGGATCTTTATAAGGAGAGGATATGACACACAGAGACATGAGGGACTGGCACATACAGAGGAAAGACTGTGGGAGGACAAAGGAAGAAGGTGGCCATCCGCAAGGCAAGGAGAGAGGCCTCAGTAGAGACAAAACCTGCTGACACCTTGATCTTGGGGACCTCTAGCCTCCAGAACGTGGATAAAATACGTTTCTGTTGTTTAAGCCACCCAGCCTGTGGCATTTGTCATAGCAGCCCTAGCAAACTCATAACGGGTATAATACTACCTTCAGCTGAGAAGTAAAACAAGGTTTCTGTGCATCTTCAAAATTCAGCTCTGGGATGGACAGACAGGTGAACGGGATTAAGAGGTACAATCTTCTAGTTATAAAATAAGGACATGGAGATATAATGTACAGTATAGGAAATATAGTGAATAATATCGTAACAACTCGGTAATTAGAGGGAGGGTAACTAGACTTATTGTGGTGACCACTTCATCATGTATATAAATACCGAATCATTACCTTGTACACCTGAAACACAATATTGTTATGATGAAGAAAAATATGTTAATTATTCTTCAATTAAAAACACTCTCAACTCCCATTCATATAGTCCAAAAGCCTTTACTAGTCTCTGAAAGGAAATATAAATCCACAATCCTTTATCTAAAACACCAGGAGCAGGAGGAGGTTTGATATTTTTAAATTTTCAGATTTTAAAAAGTAATATAGTAGCCCATTTACTGAATATCAACCAACATCACCCTACAGAAATTGAGGGCAAGACCCTGTAATCAAATACATAAATGTTTCTCCCCCAAAACATAAAAACATAGACACTTTTAAGATTCAATTAAACCATAAATAGCTTCACAACACTTCAGGTCATATTTTGCTGCCAAATGAATTCACATTGGGCAGTTTTTAACAATAAATGAATTACAGAAATGCTTTATTTTGCAGAATTTATTGGATTTCTTAGTTGCCATTAAGATACCATTGACTCAGTCCATCTTCTGTAATAAAATGAAATACAGAATTTGCAGAGTTGAGAATTAAATGAAGATTCTCCTGGTGAACAGGAGCAATGAACAATCAATGTAAGCTTCCTGTGCTGGGGTTTCACCTTCCTCAAAGGATTCTCCTTCTCTGGTTCTGTGGTTAGGTCTCTCCTTAAATCTCTGTCCTGAGTTTGCACAGTCTCTCCTTTAGTTTCCCTTATCTCTGATGGAGTAATCTAGCACTTTCTAAAAGACCTTACTAAATCCCAAAGGATAATAACAAAGGGTCGACAAACAGCTATTCTGACCCTACTCTCTGGCTAGCTAGCTCTCAGAGGCTTTAGGCCCCAAAATAATCTACATGAGTCCTAAGAGAAAAGAGGAGACGAGGTCTAGAACCCAGTATCTAATGCCATCCTAAGGCCCACCACTAAGGGGCACAGTCTGATACATTTTCCCTTTTCAAAACCAAGAGAAAGTTGTCTTCTCTAGCCTACAATACAGAGGAAAAGGAGTTGTCATTCTTTTGCCCATATACGTCCTCATCCAAGCTCAAATATTTATTCAATATATTAAGCACCTAGTAGGTTCCCCAACTCAAACCAAGTGGTAAGGATGCAACAGTGAGTAAAACACTGAATTTACACTCATGGGCTTCTGCTCTGTCTTCTACAGCACACATTGCTTACCTCTTCTACAGTATTCACTGCACTGCATTTTAATTGTTAAATGTCAACCTTACTTACCGAACTTTGAGCTTATTAGGGGAAGAAGCCATGTCCTATTTGCTTCTCAAGTATTTTGCACAGTGTCTGGCCTACATTAGGGGGCCAGATGAATGTTGATGGAATTAATGAATAAATGAACTGGGATAAGGGAGAATTTGGTCACTAAATGCTATCAATTCTATCTTCTAATTATCTAAAAGGCAATCCTTCTTTCTCTTCTTCCCCACTGCTGCCCCTTTACCATGTCTTGAGTGATTACTGCAACGACCTTATAACTGGTCTCACTACCAGGAGGGCTTGCTAAAATAGAAATTTGATCATTCCCTTTTTCCATTTTTCTGAAATAGAAATTTAATCATTCCACTGCCCACAGGTCAAACTCCTTTGAATCATATACATGGCCCTTTACAATCCAGCCCAGTCTGGTATTTTGTTTTGCTTTCTTTGCTTTTTTGTTTTTCCAGTCTCCTTCCACTTCCTACCATGCAACATTTGCCCCATTTACCCAGGCCTACTCCATGCTCCTAAAATATACCCCACTCTTTCATCTCTACCTCTGCCCAGGCAGTTGTTCCACTTTTCTGTAATGTTTTATGACTGCTCCTCTTTCCCACCTCCGTCCCTTACCCCAAATCACCTCCCCACTGGAAAAAAAAAAAAAATTCACTGCTCATTGTTCACGGTCCAGCTCAAATATCATTTCTTACATGGAGCTTCTCAAGCTCCTCAGGCAAAGTCATTCTCTTCCTCTGAAACCAAGCAATATAGTAAAGAAGGGTCCCAGGACGGAGGGCTCTATTTACCCTTACACATACCATGACCTCGGCAGAGGTCATTCCTGAGCCCAAACTTAGACTGTGAGATGCATCCCTCTGCCTTTAAGAAGATGTAATAAAATGTTGCAGCTATTGTGACTATTGCTGTTATGAACATTGGGATGCATGTGCCCTTCTTTTTACTATGTCTGTTATCTTTGGGGTAAATACCCAGTAGTGCGATGGCTGAGTCATAGGGTGGCTCAATCTTTAACTTCTTGAAGAAACTCCATACTGTTTTCCAGAGTGGCTGCACCAAATTGCATTTCCAGCAACAGTGTAAGAGGGTTCCCTTTTCTCCATGTCCTCGCCAACACTTGTTTCCGGTCTTGTTGATTTTTGCCATTCTATCTGATGTAAGGTGGTATCTATTGTGGTTTCGATCTGTATTTCCCTGATGGCTAGCGATGCTGAACATTTTTTCATATGTCTGTTAGCCATGTGTTTGTCTTCTTTGGAGAAGTGTCTGATCATGTCTTCTGCCCATTTATTGACTGGATCATTTGTTTTTTGGTATTGAGTTTGAAAAGTTCTTTACAGATCTTGGATACCAGGCCCACAGTATATCAAAAACTAATGATGTACTATATGTTGGCTAATGGAACACAATAAAAAAGAAACCTTTGGAAAAAAAAAATTCCGAAAGGGAGTGACCAGATTACCCATACAAAAAATGCTAAGGCTAATCTAATGACCAGTTCGTTGTGACCAGGGATTAGTTAATGGCCAATTGAGTAATAGACAGGGACTGGTGTCAGGGAAAAAGGCAGAAGTGAGAAAGGTTAAAAAAAAAGAAGGTTAAAAAAAAAGAAGAAAAGGAAAAGGAAAGGAAAGAAATAAAAGGAAAAAAGGGAAGAGAAGAGAGGAGAGGAGAAGAGAAGAGAAAAAAAGAGAAGCGAAGCGAAGAAAGGAGCTACATAAAAACAGGTGGGGCAACCCACGGAATGGGAGAAGATATTTGCAAATGACAGTACAGACAAAGGTTGATATCCAGGATCTATGAAGAACTCCTCAAACTCAACACACACAAAACAGACAGTAATATAAAAAAATGGGCAGAAGATATGATCAGACACTTCTCCAATGAAGACATACAAATGGCTATCAGACACATGAAAAAATGTTCATCATCACTAGCCATCAGGGAGATTCAAATTAAAACCACATTGAGATACCACTTTACACCAGTTAGAATGCCCAAAATTAACAAGACAGGAAACAACATGTGTTGGAGGGGATGTGGAGAAAGGGGAACCCTCTTACACTGTTGGTGGGAATGCAAGCTGGTGCAGCCACTTTGGAGAACAGTGTGGAGATTCCTCAAGAAATTAAAAATAGAGCTTCCCTGTGACCCTGCCATTGCACTAGTGGGTATTTACTCCAAAGATACAGATGTAATGAAAAGAAGGGCCATCTGTACCCCAATGTTTATAGCAGCAATGGCCATGGTCGCCAAACTGTGAAAAGAACCAAGATGCCCTTCAACGGATGAATGGATAAGGAAGATGTGGTCCATATACACTATGGAGTATTATGCCTCCATCAGAAAGGATGAATACCCAACTTTTGTAGCAACATGGATGGGACTGGAAAAGATTATGCTGAGTGAAATAAGTCAAGCAGAGAGAGTCAATTATCATATGGTTTCAATTATTTGTGGAGCATAACAAATAACATGGAGGACATGGGGAGTTAGAGAGGAGAAGGGAGTTGGGGGAAATTGGAAGGGGAGGTGAACCATGAGAGACTATGGACTCTGAAAAACAATCTGAGGGTTTTGAAGGGACGGGGTTGGGAGGTTGGGGTAACCAGGTGGTGGGTATTGGGAGAGGGCACGGAATGCACGGAGCACTGGGTGTGGTGCAAAAACAATGAATACTGTTACTCTGAAAATAAGTTTTAAAAATTAAAAAAAAAAATAGGTGGGAAGGAGTACCATTTACCATTTGCCTAGGATCAATCCTGGCCCAGGTAGTAACCAGAGACCCTTGATCATTTCATCTTCTAGAAAAAAATACCACCTACTGTGAAAAGTTACTTTGGAGCCATATAGGATTAAGTAAGATATGACCATTATCTTCAAGCAGCTTATAATCAAGTGAACCATTGAATTCATAAGAACTGCCAGCCCGTTATCCTATCCAGAGCCAGATTTCTTTCTACCAACTAAACTGAAAATGAAGGGAATACGTTCCTTGGAGTTTCTAAGGCTTTTAAACATTACTAACTTTCTCCACTATAAGAATAAATATGGGAGGTAATGAAGCAATAAGGGATGGTCCATAAATATTCTAAATCCTAACCATGGAATATGTCCTAACTCTAACATATATAACAAACTAAAAGAAAACCAGAGAATGAGATTCAAAGCAATTTACTTTGCTGCATCTCTTCATTCTTCTTTCTGTACTGTTGTTTCCTAAAAAGCTGGGCCTGAAGCCTTATGAATTGGTAACAAAGGAGCTTCAAAATGGAATATTGATGTGCAAAAAGAGAGAATTCCATGAAAAAATTACGGAAACATACTTGTAACATACTTAGTTAAAAATAATGGTACCACCCTCCTCATAATTTGGTCAAAAGGAACCAAACAATCTAACAGATTCTGAAAGGCATTTGTAGTGTAGTTCCACGCTGTCCATTGGTCAAGCAGTAGCTGAAGACCTAAATGTATCAGGCCCTAGAGGATGGTCATACTATACTACAAAGAAGTACACAGTTCATGCACTTGCAACCTATTTGGTCTAATAAAGCATGCTCATGAGGAAAAGTAAAACATAACAGAATGAGACAAAGGTTGATGAGATAAATAGCTAAGTAAAACTATGTGGTAATTTTTAAAACCTTCCATGCCAATTAAATCTCATGAGAACTACACAAGGTCACTATGATAGAAGTCCTCTTGTCTGATAAGATCAGGATCAGATACAAAACTGTGGTTAAAGCAAACAATATTTATTCCTTATATATTTTACTTTAATCTAAAATATAGAAATGTGCATCCATTTGCTAATCTTTTGATATAGAAAAAGAGCCTTTTCTTTGTTGATTTGATGACTATAGCTCCAATCTTTCTTACATAAAAGACATCCAAAGTACATAATCTATGATTTCAAGTTGCAGTTCCATAGAAATACCTGAAAAGAACGATCATTTCTTTTTCCAAATGAATATACAATTGTTCCAACCTTTTTCTGAGGTCTTTTGCTCCCCCAAATTACCCTAGCATCTTTAATGAGAATCAACCTATATGAAGTATTGGTCCATTTATAAACCCCATGCTGTTCCACTGATCTATATATCATCCCTATGCTAATAGCACACTATCTTTATTCCTGTAGCTTTATAGTAAGTTTTGAAATCAAATAGTCTAAGTCCTCCATCTGCATTCTTTTTCTAAATTTTACTGGCTAGTCTAGGTCCTTTGTATTCTCATAAACTTTTTTTTTTCTTAAGATTTTATTTATTTGACAGACAGAGACCACAAGTAGGCAGGAAGGCAGTCACGGGGGGTGTGGGGGGAGCAGGCTCCCTGCTGGGCAGAGAGCCTGATGCGGGGTTTGATCCCAGGACCCTGAGATCATGACCTGAGCCAAAGGCTGAGGCTTAAGCCACTGAGCCACCCAGGTGCCCCTCTCATAAACTTTCTATAATAAATTGTCAATTTATATAAAAAATTCCCAATTACATTTTAATTGAGAGTTAGGTGATTCTAAAGACTATAGTAAAAAGAACTGAACCTTAAAATATTGAATCTTTTGATCCACGCACACAATACATCCTTCCATTTACTTGGTCTTCAATCATTCTGAGCAATGCTTCTCAGTTACATTTTCTATATTTTACATTTCTAATCCATTGTAAATAGCATTTCACTTACATTTCTTAAATTTCCAATTGTTCTCTGGCAGTACACAAAATTACAACTTGTTCTATATCAATTTTAAATCCTGTGGTCTGGCTAAATTCATTTGTTTGTTCTAATGATTTTATATATCTTCCCTACAATTGTCTAAACAAATAAAAAAAATCATGTCATGTGTGAAGAATACTACTTTTACTTCTTCCTTTCCTTTTGCATGACTTACTGAGTATGCTACAACCCTCAGTATAATGCTAAGTAGAAACAGTTAAGAGCAAATATCCTTGCTTTATCTCCACCATCTCCTGTGATGTTAACTGCAGGTTTTTCATAGATAAGTTCATCGGGTTGAGGAAGTTTCCTTCTATTCTCAGTCTGTTGACAATTTTTATCATGAATGACTGTTGAGTTTTGTCAAAATGATTTCCTGCATCTACTGAGATGATCATATGGTTTCTCTCCTTCTCTCTCTTTTATTTTTCCTGCCAGTATGGTGAATTACATTGACTGATTTTCAAATGTTGACCCAATATAGCATTCCTGGAATACTTTTTGAACATGATGTATTATCTTTTTATACCTTGCCAGATTTATATTTGTTCACATTTTGTTGAAAATGTTTGCTTCTGTGTTCATGAGGAATATTAGTTTACAGTATCCATATAATATGTTGTCTCAGTTTGGTACCATATGTTGTCTCATTTGGTATGAGTTTTAAAATGTGCCTTCTTCTTTTTCCTAGAGGAACTTGTATAGAATTTATATTATTCTTTCCTTAAATATTTGGTGGAATTCAACAGTGAAGTCACCTGGACTTAGTTATCTTTGTAAGAAAGATTTTACGTAGGAATTCCATTTCTTTAAAATATATAAAGTTATTCAGGTTATCTTTTCTTCTTAAATAAGCTTTGATAGTTTTGTGTCTTTCAGGGAATTTGTCCACTTACCTAAGTTGTCATATTTACTGGCATAAAGTTAGTTATAATACTACTTTTTTGTCTTTTCATTTCTGTAGGATCCATAATGAAGTCCCTCTTTCATGCCTGAAATTGGCAATTTATGTTTAATCTCTTTAATATGTAATCAGTCTTGCTAGAGGTTTATCAATATTATTGATCTTTTCAAAGATCTAGTTTTGGGTTTCATTGCTTATTTTTTCATTTGTCCATTTTCCATTTCATTGATTCCTCTTTTTATAACGTCTTTTCTTCTATTTATTATGGATTAACATGGTTTTTCTTTTCCTAGATTCTTAATACAGAATCTTAGATCATTGATTGCAGAACTTTTCTAATTGCAGACCTGCTTCTTTTCTAATTTAAGCATTTAATTCTATAAATTTCTCTTTAAGCACTGCATTAGTTATTGCTGCACAAATATTGTTTTTATTGTAATCCACTTTAAAATAGTTCCTAATTATCTTTGTCATTTCTTTTTGATTCATGTATTATTTAGAAGTATATTGTTTAATTTCCAAATTTTTAGTATTTCCAGGTACAGTTCTGTTTATTCTGATGTAGTCACAGAACACATTTCATAAGCTTTCAATCAGTTTAAGATTATTGAGACTCATGCTATGGCCTAGAATGTTGCCTACTCTTGATAAATATTATGTATGTACTAGAAAAGAACATATATTCTCCTGTTGTTGAATGAAGTATTCTACAAAACTCAACTAGGTCAAGATGGTAGATAATGTTCTTCAAGTCATCTATAGCCTTAATATATTTTGGCTTACTTGTTTTGTAAATAGCTGAAAAAAATGTTGAAAGCTCAAACTACAAATGTAGTTTTGTTTATTTTTCTTTTCCAACAGTGACGCATCAATGTTTGCTCCACGTATTTTGTAGTGGGTGGCTGTACACATATTTAATATTATTACATCTTCTGGGGAAAAAAGGGACCCTGTTTTTCATTATAAAATGTTCTTTTTCATAACTGTCAATATTCTCTGTCCAAAAGTCTATTTTTATCTGATTATTAATATAACCTATTCAAATTTCTTTTGATTAGCACTTGTATAATGTGTCTTGTTTTATCTCTTAACCTTTAACTTATCTATGTCTATATTTAATATCAATTTCTTGGTTTTCATAAAATCTGACAATCTATGCCTTTCAGTGGAGCATTTAGGACATTTACATTAGTATAATTATTAATATGTCTAGCTCTAAATCTACCATTTTGCTGCTCATTTGTTTTCTATTTTCACATATATCCTTTGTATCTTTTTTTTCTGGTTTTTGTTTTGTTTTGTTTTGTTTTTGTTTTTGCCTTGTTTTAGATTGACCAGTTTTTATAATACTTTGTTATTTCCACTACTGGCTTACTAGCTGTATATCCTTTGTCATTGTTTTGATGATTTCTTTAGGATTTGCAATATAGATCTTTAAATTATTACACTCTTTCCTCAAATAATGCTACGCCTCTACACAGGCAGTATAAGAGACTTACAACAGCAAATTTCACCCCTCCATTATTAGGACTATTATTATCATATATTTTACTTTAATATATAATCTAAAATCCACAATACATTTTTATTATCTTGCTTTAGACAATCTATTATCTTTCAAAAACATTTTAAAATGTTTGTAAATTCCCACATATTTACTATTTAGGAAGATCTTCATTCCTTTGTTTAGATCCAAATTTCTATCTGGTACCATACTTCTTGTGCTAAAAACTTTAATATCTCTTAAGTACAAATGTATCACTGATTAATTCATTTTGTTCCCATGAAAGTCATTATTTTAACTTCATATTTAAGATCTTTTAGCTGGGTAGAGAATGATTGGTTGAAGTCTTTTCTTTTGGTATTTTAAAGACATTGGTCTATTTCTCCTGACTTGCATACTTTCTGATGAGAAGTATGCTACTATTCTTATCTTTCCTCTAAATGTAATGTGCTTTTTTCCTCTGGCTATTTTCAAGATTTTTCTCTTTATCAGTAGTCTTCAGCAATTTCATTATCATGTGCCTTAATTGTAATTTTCTCCATTTTTTTTTAATGCTTGGGATTTGCTTAAATTCTTGAATCTGTAGATTTATAACGTTTATAAAATTATATTTATTAAATAATTTCATAGTTTTCACCAAATGTGGAATTCTATTTTAGGCATTAATTCAGTAGTTTTTTTCTTTGCCTCTCCCATCTAGGCCTCCAATCATATATAAGTTAGACTGAGGGATATTATCCTACTAGTCACTGAAACTGTTCCTATTTTATTATATTTTTTCTCTTTGTGCTTCATTTTGAATAGTTTCTATTGCTATGTCTTCTAGCTCCTTTTTATTGTACTACAATGCCTAATCTGTTAATACCATCCAGTTTACTTTTTAAATTCAAATATTGAGTGTTTTATTTTCCCTTTGTTTAAATTCCATTGAGTGCTTTAAAAATATATATTCCATTTTTTCCTCCCCATCATGTTCATGTCCTCCTTTGCATCCTTGAACATATTTATAATAGCTCTTTTAGCGTCTTTTACTTATATTTTAACATCTTATTTCTGCATCTGTTTCTATGTTTTGCTGGGGTTCTTTTTCCTATTTACAGGTTATATTTCCTGCTTTGTATATGTATGTAAATGGTAAGTGTGTATGTAGTAATTTTTTAAATTACTACTAATTTTCTGCCAGAGTTACTTCTAGGTTAGTTTGTTCCTTTCTATAGCATTCTTGAATAGCTTTTATTTCAGCACAAATTTAGCCTGATCTCTAAGGCTAGGCCCTTCTGAGATCTCTACTGATTGCCCACATATTCAGTGGAGTCTTTCTTCTCTGATTTTAGGGAACTAAAAGCCAGCTTTAGGAAACTGGCCCCATGGGAGCTCTTGGAATTATTCTTCTTATGGCTCTTTGATAATCGTTATTTCCTCAGAAATTGCCCTTGTCCAATTTGATAGAATTTCACCAAAAATATGCACAGATTGATATTTGGACAAAGACTCAAGAGGAACTCTATACATATTTCCGGACCTCTTTCTCATTTGGGATGTTGTGTTTCACAAAAATATTGCCCAGCCTCCCAAGTCTAATCTTGGTTTCATCAGCTCGGTGAGATTGCTGAACTCTGCTTGGGTTATCAGTCCTGTGCCTGGTCCTCAAATTATCTCCAGGTAAACAACCTTGGATAACCTTGTTTCCCTTTTCTCAGAAATAATATTCCTATAACACTTTTTCCCAATGTCAAAAATCAGCTGTTTCTTTGTCTTCCCCTCTACTTTTCTTATTTATGGTGGAAGGGTAATTCCAGATTGCTTTACTCCTTCATGGCTGGAAGTGAAAGTCTCATACATTTTTTTAATATTATCAGATAATATTGTCTGCACTTAGAAACCCCCAATGGCTTCACATTACATGTAGAATTAAATTCAAAGTCTTTATCATGGTCTATATGACTATAGATGATCTGCTGCCTGCCCCCCCACTCTTTTTCAACTCAAGTCCTACTAATCATCCTTTGCTCACTATATTCCACCCACATTTGCTTGCTTTCTTCTCCATGATTCCACTTCAGAATCCTTACCCTCGCTGTTAACCTCCTAGATTCTGTCTACCATATATCTTCACATAGGTGCCTCTTATAATTTAATGTCAGTTAAAATTTTACCTCCTTAGTATATCTTCCCTGAATACACAATCTAAACTAGCTACTCTCCCAGTCACTCTGCACTAAGATTCCCTTTTATTTTATTCTCATAGCTTAACCACTATGTGAAATTACTGTCTTTATTATCTAGACATCCCTAAGAGCAGAGGATGCAAATTCCACTAGACCTGAGCCATGTCTACTCATCCCTGAAGAGCCACCACATAGGAGAGTACCTACATATACTAGGTGCTCAGTAAATATTTGTTGAATTAAATAAAACTGTTCATTTTTAATAAGATTCTGAACACATGGAGAGAAGACTGTGATCTAGAATGAAGAGCAAAGGCAGCAAGGTAACTAAGCTCTGAAGGATGCGGACACCCTTTCTTTCCAATTGTTCTTTCAACACTCCCACCCCTGGTTCATTATCTGCAGTCCTGGCTTAAAAGATGAATTTGAGAAGACCTAATGGTAATGTGGATTTTGCTGAGACTTGGTTGAGTATTTGAGATTTATCTTTGCCGAAATTGAATTTGGAATCATAGGTGATGGAAATCTCTAAGAGGGAGATATGTGGGCGGTAAGGGAACACCAGCCCTGGTAGGTGAACCTGTCCAGATTTCAGAAAACTTCCCTCTTTGTTTCTCAGATGAGGATATCCCTGAATTCAGAGGCAAGAATAGGAGGATTCTCTTTACAGAAGCAGTTGTTCCGTCCTTATACTATGGAACCTCTGTGACAGAGCCCTGTCTTAAAAAAAGGAGCCACCTTGAAGAAAACATCCTCTCCTCCCTCTTCCCAATATGAGACAAGAATATGTGTGGCAGTTCTAATCTACTCTGCAAAGAACCTGAGACCCACTATCTAGCAGTCAGAGATGGTTAATCTGTCACTGTGTCATCAGAAAATGTTTCAGGTCTGCCAGGGTGCCTTGGTGGCTCAGTTAGTTAAGCATCTTCCTTCAGCTCAGGTCATGATCCCAGAATCCTGGGATCGAGCCCCGCATAGGCTCCCTGAGCACCGAGCCTGCTTCTCCCTCAGCCTGCTGCTCCCCCTGTTCATGCTTTCTCTCTCCCTTCCCCCCC
This sequence comes from Mustela nigripes, assembly GCF_022355385.1. Taxonomy (NCBI): domain Eukaryota; kingdom Metazoa; phylum Chordata; class Mammalia; order Carnivora; family Mustelidae; genus Mustela; species Mustela nigripes. The sequence goes on from NC_081562.1 coordinate 56,836,593, forward strand.
CAACCCTCTCTCTCAAATAAATAGATGAAATCTTTAAAAAAAAAAATTGGAAAAGAAAATGTTTGAGGTCTGTCAACAAGCCAGAGTCCTTTTAAACTCCCACATAAAACATACTCCACAAAAGCAAGGGCTCTTATAGAGGGAAGCATCTAAGGTAAGGGATTTTAACTCAGAGAGAGATCCAAAACCAAAGCAGAACAAAGTCAGTAAATTCATTTTTATACCTTGTGTTATGACTGAATTGCATTATTTTCCTGACTTATTCACACCTAGACACATTTAACTCATTAACATATAGGCTCTTTCAGATAAGAAAACCATCACTGTTGCAAAAAATGAAACAAATAAGGTCAACTTATTCATGTTTCTACCTTAAGGAATACGTTTGTTGTTCTGTTTTGTTTTGACATATGACTTCTAGCTTTATGATGCTATAACAAACATGCAGAGATAACATTTCTTTTATTTCTTAATGAAAATGAGAGTTGTCGAGAAACTACAGAGAATATAATTGGAGGAAAAAAACGAATGCTATAATCTCTAGAGCCAACATAAGCGTTAGCTTATCTATAGGATACCTCATAACAGCTGTGTAGTGAAAAGCACACGTAAGTTGACTTTCTGGTTCCCTATCAAACCAGTGCAGGTAAATTCCAAATTGCCCCCCAATGACAGTGTCAGCAGTAAGAGAAGTCTGTGTGTTTACTAATTGCCAGTGATCTTTCCTTTTAGATGGGAAGTTACCAGCTTTTCTGGCCCCTAGAAATGCCAGCTCTGTCCCTAAGAGGCAGGAAGGCACAGGACTGGTGAGTAAAGCCAAGGACAGAGAGAGTGAGACTAACATAATGTCCACCGCTGGTCAGCAACACTCCGTAAATGTGATGGACTGACAGGGACTGAAACTGACCAGGAGAATGGCAACAAACTGGGCAAGGACAGGAGAAAGGAGAAACAAAAGCCTCATGTGGGGGAACTCAGTGACTGCTCCATAATTTTATCCTTCAGACCCAGTCAGCAGACTAGAGGCCCCATCTCTGCACCAGGTCAGGCCAGGTCAGGCTGCCTTCCTTGGTTATATATTTTTAGTCTCTTTTCTTACTCCACCTTGTAAAGCCTGTGCTGACTTACTTAGAAACAAAAAGTAATCTGACTTGCTTTTAAGAGAAACAAGTCGGCTGGCCCGGAATAAATTCAATAAGCAGCACTCTGCTTTTCATTGGTTTCCTATAAGGTTTTCGGGGCCATCTGCTTATATAACAGAAGCCTTTCATGCCTCTGCTGCCAAATACATACATGCTTCTACAGGTAGAGGTGGGTTTTTCCCCCTGGTGAGGGAACATGTTTTATATTTATTGGCACTGGCTGATACTACTATACAACACAAAAGAAAGGTAGTGTTAGCAAGTGAAAATGGAATCCATGAAAATTTAGCACGTTTCCTAAGACCTCTCTTTTTATAAACATTACTTGTTTATAAATATTTATCCTTACTGTAAGAATATTAGAATATCTAGTACTTGTGGGAAACTGGGGAATTGCAAAGAACACACAGGACATTACATCATCTACACTACCTCCATTCAGAGATAAGAACTTATTCCTCTGGTGTCTGTAGATCAACCTTTTATAAATGCCCATATGTTCACAGTATATTCATTTTCACATACATGGGCTCCTCCTGTGCTCATTCTCCACCCACAGAAAAACACACACCACACAGGAGATAGTCTTCCACTGTTCCCCAGTGTACTCCAGTATACGCCTTGCCACTCTATTACTAGGTAAAAACTTCAGAGCGTACAAGTCCTCCATCCCAATGGCTATGGGCTTCTGGAGTTTTACACCCCCATCCCCAGGATCTAATACAGTGTCCTGAACCTAGACAGAACTCAGTAAGTATTTGCTGACTGGTACAACCTCTTTTATTCATGTGTTTGTAGAATGCGATGTTTTCCCATTTCATTAAATATTCTTTTCTCCTGTAATGTGATTTTTAATGACTGTTTATCCTTCATACTATGAGTTAATTTAAGTGGTCCATCACAGAACATGTAAAATGTTTCAAATTCCTCACAGTGATAAATAATGTTAATGACCATTTTTCAAATAAATATTTATGACAAAAAGGACTTTTGTCATAGGATCAGTTTCTAGGAGTTGAACAACCATAATGGGTATACATATTTCTGAGGCATTTATTGCCAAACTGTCTTCTACAAAGGTCATTTCAATTTACATTCTTATCTTGAATTTATGAGAGTGTCTATTTTCCCACATTGTCACCAATACAAAGCATTTTAATTAAAAAAAAATTGTCACCCTGATGAATAAAATACAGTTTTTCATTATTGCCTGAATTTGAATTTTTTGATGTCGGTGAAATGGAGTTTTCTGTATTCTTCTGCCACGGTTCAAAAATGTGCTGCTTCCTAAAGAATAAAGTCAGTTTTCCTCCTTATCATCCTTATTTTCTGTTACTCCCCAGATGTCTTCCTTTTAGAAAAGCCAAAACAGGTATTTGCGGTCCCTCCCAGGCACGCCAGGTTTCGTAGACCCTCGTTCTCCTTCTGCCTCATTTCCCACCACTCCATATCCACCTCTAGGGAGCCGGCCCATCTCTCAAGGCCCCTCTTGACAAACAACACTCACATTCCTCTGAGTAGCATTCGTGAAGAGGTTCTTTGCTGTTCCCTATCTAATGTGGTCTCTCCACCACGAAACTCTGAAAGCAAACTATGTGTAGTGATGGTCTCCCATCTTGTGTTTTCCTTAATTGTCTCCCTGATTTCCCGGCTGTAGCCCCACGAGCCTCCTTCTGACTCTCCTATCTGACCACACACCCTCTCCTGACATGATCACTGTACCTCCTCTTTCCCAGCTGGCATTCCTGACTGCAGTGACTAAGCGAAGTCCTGATTACACCACCCCATAGGTCACATTCCTAATACTTATTACAGTTGGGATTTTAGGTTCACTTAGGATTCTTTCATGACCCGCTCAGCTGTGAACTACATGATGAAAGTGACCATGTTCATGTTTGTATCCCCAGTGCCTAAAATGTACACAGTAGGTGCTCAGTAGATAATTACTGAATAAACAAATGAATGAGGAAGTGGCTTGAGGAACAAAGGAGGTCATATGAACATGACTTGTATTCCATACAGTAGACAAATGGTCACTGTTAAAGTTTCAGTTGTTGCTGTGGTCGCAAAGCTTCTTGCAAAGCTTCTAGAACAATACTTGCCATGGGGTATGGTATAAAAAACAACTATCTCTTGAATTGGAAGTAGATAGCTGAAGTGAATCTGCCTTGAATTTGCAAGATGGCTGACTGCTAGGACATCGCACAGTTTGAATTAATCCATCCAGAGACTTGCAGCCACTCAAATAAAAGAATTGTGAAGACGACAGAACCTGCCTTGGGATAGTCATGATGGACATCAGCACCTTCTTTCTGTCTGCCTCCCCAGAACCTTGGCCTTATTCTAATTTTACTCCATAGCTTTTCCCTGACTCCTAAGTCCAGTTCTTTAAGTAACTAAAGACATGTTCTGTTATAAATTCAGTTGTTTCCTCATTGATTTTCCTGAGTGATCTCTGAGCCCAAGTTACTCAAAATTTGTAATTCCTCTCATCTGCCTTATCTGTGACACTGGTCTAAAATGGGGCTGTCACCATGTTGCCACCAAACAGGTAAGTTTTAACAAACGGCAGGTGCCCACAGGAGACTGATGGGAACAACATCCTTACAACTGAAGAGACCCTGGCAGTCCCCCTCACTCTCATTCCCACTCCATGTCCTAGAGGAGGAAACAAGCTCCCCAGAGGATAAAGGACTTCTCCACAGGACTGCAGCTTGCTATTAACAAAGCAGGTATCAGGCCCTTCCTACAACCCCAGGATCCCTCCCTAATGAATATCACAGAGGAAACAACAAAACAAAACTGATGGTTATTCTAGTGATGTTTCCTGACTGTGATCAAAATTCTGTCCTTTGAAGGCTCACTACCTTTTGCTCTACTTAATGCCCATTGCCCACAGGCAGAGGCAAGAAAAAGGTGAAAGCACAGCTTTTCTATCTGAGAACATCCAGAACTGGACTATTCCCTCCACAGGAAGCTCCCTCAGCAGCTTTCAGTCAAGCTCCAGAAGTAAATCAAAATGCCAAGTCACGTTTGTCTCGGGCTTATCACTAAGGGCACCATCTTTTGACCCATGAGTGACCACAACAGCACATTATGTCCCTCTCCTTGCCCTCAGATTAGTAAGCCCTGACATTGCCTGGGTTCCCTTCTTGCCCCCTCCCCATCTGCTGGGAACCCTTGGCCCTGGGACCGCTCCCGCCTGCTTACCCAGCTAATTGCCCTGGTGTTCTCCCTGAACCCCTTTAATAGGTCAGAGAATGGTCATGTTCCATGAGGACCTCACATTTTCTCAAAGTGATATGTAGGGGGAAGGGAGGGGGTTGAGAATGATGTGCCTTTTTCTCCCAAGGATTTCAGAGACAGCTACTTGCAGTTTTTGGAAACCATGATATCTATGTTCCAAAGACAATCACCATCTCAGCCAGTAGATCTCAAATTCTGTTATACATAAGAATCACCTAGAGCACTCCTCTTTAAAATTACCTTTGGGTGCATCCCAGAACAATTACATCAGACTCCCTGTGGAAGGGACCCAGACATCTGTATATTTTTGAACTCCCCAGATGATTCCAAAGTGCAGCTGACTTTGTGCACCCCGGCTCTAGGGACCAAAGGAACCTTTTCAAACTGACCTTTAGTGCCAAGGACAAGGACGGAGCACCAGGAAGGAAAGTGAGAAGAAAGAGAGTTAAATCTGTCTCACTTTTCTTTTTGGTTTTCTTCCCCCATTTTCACCACAGACAATAACTCAAGTGGCTCAAAGAATTATCTACAATCTACGAAGCAGAAATAATTCCCAAGGAATAGAACACTTATATTCATTGCTCCCCACCCCCCATTTAAAGCATTGACTAATTTCCGTCCTTGCTCTCAGATTACAGAGCATGCCTAATTTGAAGTCCCTATTGCCATGGGATCCCACAATGACTTATAAGGGAAAAGTCAAGGTGTATGCACCCTCATTTATCCAAAGCCCCATTTCTCACAGGAAACAGTCTCCTAAATAATCATGTGCTTATTAGGAAGACACTTCTGTGGAATAGTATTTAACATTCAAGCTGCCGCTGTCTTTTCCTTACCTCTTTACATTCACAACTGGTTTTTATAGAAAACAGAAATGCCTTCTCTATCAGCCCAGCCTGGAGCAAACAGGAGTCAGGAGCAAAAGTCCAGGAAGGATTTTCTGAAGGTCACTGAAATGGCATCTCCACCAACACAGCCACACGTGGAGTGGGATGAGAGGAGGTGGGAGAACCTCAGGGAGGCACCCCCTTAGGCTGAGGACCTATCCAGTCCTGGGGACAGGTACTTAAATTAGCATTCTGGGGGAGAAGGAGAGGGAAGGACTTAATGTAGCAAAGAGTTGTGTGAGAGAGCAAACATACCACATTAAAAGAAGAAGAAGAAGAAGAAGGAGGAGGAGGAGAAGAAAGACAACAGGAATATGTCCTAATTTGGAAAAACAGGCCACATTGCCATGGCAACTCTGAATCTCCACAAGGCAGCCAGGCATGCCTTTAAACATGGTGTTAAATAGTTCAACTATGAAGAAGAAGAAAGGGAAGAGTATAGGGGGTTTGGAAGAGAAATCAGCGGCCCCAAGCCTGCCAGGGGCCAGAAGGATACGTTTCCTAAGCACAAGGGAGCTTCTTCAAGGGAGATTTCAGACACGTTGGGGATTGGAGCCTTCCTCTCAGATTTGGGCTGGCTGGGGACTGTATTTGCATAGAGTTAACCTGATCTTAAGGAAGATTCTCCCAAAGGCATGTAGATGCTAACCCAGGACTTTTCAACCTTCCTCTGGAGAACTGTCGCCCCAGCATCAATCCTGCTGGGCTATGCCCAGGCCGCTTCCCAGGACCCTGAGGGGACTGTGGTCTTGTGCCACAGGGAAAGGTGATTCGGCAGCCACAGGGCTGAGCAGAGGAAAACTCTGGCCACACGTGGTACCCATTCATGACACCACGGTGGGGGTCATGGTGAATTATGGCATCGGGATGCACAAAAAAAGAGATTTCATGGATGAAAAAATTAAAAAGCCACCTGGAAGCCATGCCGAAATGTAGTCCTGCCATGTGTGGAACTTTGGGATCAAGCCAGAGACGACAGGAATTCAGGAAACAGTTTACTGGGTGGCTTTGAACCTTTAGAAAATATGAATAAGAATATAAAACTGTTCTCCCATCTGGAACATTAATTACTCAAACCATGCTCTTTAGGTTCGGCATTTATTTTACCTTGCAACTAATTCTCAACCATATTGCCTTCCGCATTCATTTGCAACCTTCCCTTCTACAAAAAATCCTTTCTGGCCTGGCCTTCCGTCCTGACGTGCCTTTCTCAATTTTCTCCTATTAGGGCCCCAGGCTTTTCTCAAGACAGAGCACAGTGAACACAGTGGTTCCAGCAGGTGAGGGTCAAGCTAGAAACCAAGAAAAAAAAGGCCCATACCCTACGGCCCACCCAGATGCCCATGGGTAGAAAGTGTGCCTCACAGTAACCTTGGAGGAGAAAGCGTTCTCCTCTTAGTCTGACAACAGCAGTAATGAAAACAGGTGTATATTGTTATCCCCCTTCCTTCTCCCCCTTTTATGTTCATTGGGTTATAGCAAATCATTCTCTGCATAGATTTAGTCTTAGTATATAGGAAGCTGAAATTTCCACTTGCTCTGCTGTGCTCCACCAGCAAGTTTCCTGGTCCATACACATTCTAGCCCAGAATGGGCCTTTTCTGGTCCAGAAGGGCCATGCCTCATGGCAGAGGCCTCACTAGGTCCCAGACACTAGGTCCCACACCTCTGCCACCATGAACACCTTCCGCACCCCACCGTCCCCCGCCCCTGTGACATCCCCTCCAACCTAGCACATCTCTCTCCTAGGGATATCTCCTTCTGCATCACGCCACACACATGTGGCCTGGATCAAATCATAATCCCCAAAGCCCTCAATTTCCTCACTTGTACAATTACCTTCACCTCACGTGGGATGGTTGGGAGGCCTGAAGGAGGCATCTGGGGAGGAAAAGGCATAGTGCCTGGCCCACAGGCAGCCTCCAAACAAAGAGGGTTCCCAATCCCATCCTGCAAACAGAGAGGGTTCCCAAAGCACTGTAAGGCCTCCTTTCTTTGACTGTTGACCCCATAAGCTTGGTATTATCACCCTGATTTAAGAGGAAGAGCCTGAGGTTCTAAATGGTTAAGTGATTGCCTAAATTCAAGCAGCTGGGAGTGGGCAGAACCCAACTTGACTTTCATAGTCACTGCTCTTCACCACCACCTTATTCTTCCTGGTAGCTCAGGATTTTCCACACAGAGGGGTCTGGGCTTGGCAGTCTGATTGAGGAGTTGTGCTGAGGGTGCCCTTCATAGCAAACCATGTCAGCATTCATTATGTATGCTTATTTGGGCAAGTCACATGGTGGGAGGGATGTGTGTTGGGGAGGGCTGATTAAAATCTGTGAAGGGGCTAAAGACCACCTCCCCTAGCCTCCCCTGGTGCTGCCATGAATGCACTGCCTTTCCTACAAGTAAGAATAAATATCTGTTTAATAGAAAACATAATATAGTTCCTTGGTTGCAATTCTCCTTTTCCCCCAGAGGGATCTCTATAAATACCAAAGAACTTAAAAATGTAGGAGAGAGATGGGACACCTGGGGGGCACAGTCAGTTAAGCATGTGACTCTCGGTTTCAGCTCGGGTCATGGTCTCAGGGTCCTGGGGTCAAGCCCCCCATCAGGCTCCATAGTCAGCTCACAGTCTGCTTGAGATTCTCTCTCTCTCTCTTCCTCTCCCTCTGCCCCTCCCACTCAAGCGCGCACTCTCTCTCTCTTTCAAATAAATTAATAAATAAGATCTTTTAAAAAAAAATTTAGAAGGGAGATAGAAAACTGAAACCAATCATTGTTACAAAAAATAAAAGAGCCAAAAGGCTGTGTGTCAGAGGGGTGAGAATGGAAAAAAATGAGCCAAATGGAGAAAAGGAGAGGAAAATCAAGTGTTTAATAAACTCACTTCTTAAAACCCTTCTTATGACCAGGCCTGGAACAAAACTGGCCAGTCATGGCCCAAAGCACCCATGTGGTCCATTTCCCACCCTGAAGCCACTGAAATTCCCAGACTCTGGCACTGTTTTTCTTGCCAGACTCTCATCCCTCTCATCTTACCCTCTTAGTTCACTCCCCATCCACCAGTTCAAATAATGTGCACTCTAACATGTCTGAACAGTACATGCTTGTTCTGTCACATTACTGAAATGGGCTCCTGTGATTGCAGTGCCCACCCACTGGGCCTCCACTTCCCACAAGGTCAGGGTCTTCTTCCCTCCCCCGACCCCACCTGTTCCCTCTCCTGACCCCTCCTGAAGGATTAATAGGGTCAAAACCTTCATTGAACCAGTTGTCACATGATCAGACATGACACAGGGGATCTCTAACCTAGCTGCCAAGACATAGGGAGGGAGAAGCCAGACATTTTGCTCAGGAGGCCAGTGTATTTCAGGGGCTTCGCAGAGAGGGAACTATTAGCTTATTCCTGGTGTCCTGCTTAGGCAAGGTGGCATAAAGCCCATCTCTCTCCCCTTCGATGTCATTCCAGGCACTGTGGCACTCACACGCTCACCTTCATTGGCAGGCTGACTTGCTCAGCGGCATTCCTTTGGGGAGGTCACGGGATCTGCATTCACTTAGTGGGGCCCCCAGTGCCTGCACCACTCTCCGCCAGCCCTTTCACCTGCTCGCTCTGCCAACATGTGGCAGAAAAGGTGCCATCAAGGACTCTGTTTATAACATCAACTGTTCACACTCTGGGGTGAAGTCAGCTCAGGCATGTGAAGCATGCATGTGCGGAAAGGTGAATGAATCTACAAGAGAAACAGCAAAGAATCTGGTGGTTTTGACAGCAGCCTGGCAGGCTGATTTTCCATCACTTAAAATTAATTACATGGCATAATGAGCACAGACGTCCACAAAACAAGGGAGACAGGTTGGGTAACGTCTATGAAGTCACTGAATGAGAGTGATGAAGCCCAGGAGCAGCTTTACCATGATTTATTTACACAGAAGGAAGGTTTGGGCCAGAACCTTTTCCAGATGACGGCAATCTGAAAGTGATTCAACCCGATGAAATGTAACCCCAGATCCAGTCATCGGGGTGAAAATCCCTGGGTTCTTTTCAATTCCTCTAACCTGAGTAGTAACAACACCTAATGCATGCATGGTGCTTACAGCTTAACAAAGCACTCTCACGGCTATTATCTCATTTTAATCATTACATCATCCGTTAGCGTTTCATGGACAAAGAAACTTTGGCTCAGAGAGGTTCAGCCATCTGCCCAAGGTCATGCAGCCTCCAAGAAGCAGAGCCAACTGGAAGAGCCACGTGTCAGACTTGTGACTGCATGCCTCAGATTTATGCCACTGTGGTCCACACTCCTCAGAGACACAAGGACAGGCACAAGAAAATCCCAGAACCAAGAATAATGTGCATAAGAAAAGCCACCCGACAGCATTATTAACTGGCTATTGAAAATTCAGCTGTAGTGAGCCAGAACCAGGTCAAAAGCTCTGACTTGATGAAATGGACCAAAACAGCTCATTCAAAGAATGTCAAACATCTCCACAGTGGAAAATCTGCACACAAGTGTGTGTTTACATTATATGGAAATCATGGAATGTTTTTACACTTGAATCCTTCAGAATACAATGGAATGTTTCTCCCCACCTAGCCAAAGGAAGAAGTATATCCTGGAATGAAGGCCCAAACACCTGTAATTCAAATGGTGAAGTATGTTTCACTTCTCTAAGAGGACATGAGGCATATTACCATGGCCTGTGAAGCACTGCTCTGGTTCGTTCTGGAGCCTCCATTTTGCCCCATGGCGCCCCTCCATACCGCTGGGGCCAGCTCTACTTCCTCCACAACCTGTTCATTTGGTAAGAATTCCAGGCATTCTAGAAACATAAGGCTGGAAAGGAATTCAGGGTCATCTCATTGGAAAGAAAAAAAGGAAACACAACAGAATAAGATAGGAAACAAGATTCCAGGGCTGAGAAGAGCACCTTGGACCCTTACTCTGCATTAGGAAGTGACAATGAATGAATGTATCGGTGCAGGGGGTATCTCATGATTTAGAGCCAAAGATGCCCGGTTTAAATCCTGGTTGTAACTCTCACCTGCTGTGCAATCTTGACAACCACTTAGGTCCTCGTTGCCCCAGTCTTCTCCTATATAAAATGGGACTAATAACATCTACCTCATAGGGTTATAGTAACGTCAGAATAATATCATTAAGATAATACAGTTAAATGCAATAACCAGATATAATAAAACATAAAGCACTCAGCAAAGTACTATTCAGCTTGAGTTAAATCATTTTCCACCTTTTGTATGTCCAAAAATCAATGGGTATTTCTTTGTTGATTTAATTTAGAAATAATATTACATGGCTGATTTTTATATTTGATATACAAATCTTCTTTATTCCTTCCATTCTGAGCTTTGAGTCGTTTGTCCTATCATTTTTTTTTATACATTTCTAAAAAATAAACCTATGATTCTCCTGGAGGCAGAAGCAAGAAGTAGTAAAGGAAAATCAGTCCTCACTATGGGCAGGACATAATATCCCATCTGTTTATTAAGTGCCCATGGTATTGGAGTAGCATAACCGCACACCAAAAAAAAAAAAAAAAAAAAAAGTGCTAACTCAAAGCCAAGAAACGTACACTCATCTTAGCCTAAGCAGCCTCGTTGGAGGTAAACATGAAGTTACTTCTGGGTTTTTGGAAAACTGAAGGTATCTTGGTGAGTCCCTGGGGACATGATCCTCCTCCTCTAGACAAAGAAACGGAGACCCAATGAATGGCCCGCCTTGTCCAGCATCACACAACCAGCCATGACCGAGGCAGAACTCTCACCCAGGCTGTCCTTTCTCCTCCACACCACAATTTTGAAATAACCTTCCAACCAGAAAGTTGGATCTGTATTTTATTTTCTCAGGTTACAGATGAAGATGTCCTGCAGGACAGAAATAAAGGCTTGCTAAAGTGAAGACAGAGTACATCGCTCACTCCCCCTCAACCCCTGAGCCTCATCAGTCAGCCACTGAGCGTGATGACATGCCCAAGAAGCTCAGTGCCACATTCTTGGCTGCGCTGCAATTTCTGTCAGAGATGCAGGATATGAGCAGGGCCCCCAGCCTGTCAGGCTTCAGAGCAACCATTCAGGGGACACATCTGGAACCATAGCTCGTAGAAGTAATTTCCTTGCCAACGTTGCCTCTAGCAATAATATCTACACCAGTGCTTCCTGAACACCGGTCCATGGATCAATGACAATCCATGACAAAGTTATCACTGGGCCGCAGAGAAATAAGAAAAATAAGAACAATGCAGTGTTGATACAACTGAAGGTATTCAATTTAAAAGGACTATCCTTTACACTGAGATTATGTACCTCTTAGTTTTATTTTTAATACCCATTCCCTCCCCCCCACTTTTTTTTTTTAATGTGATAGAAAGTTTTTAAAATAAAATACCTTTAATGGGGGAAATAAAGACATCCTCCTAGATCATTCCACCACGGCCTTCTTCATTACCAAGTAATTAGAATCAAGAAACCAGGAAACGTCTCCTCTAAGGAATGGGCAGCAGAGGCTGTGAGCCAGAAGCACTAAATTCTCTCCTGAGACTGGAGCACTCCCAGCAGAAGTGAGAAGTAGGGGCTTGGGGAAGGCGCTGTCAACAGTAAGGTCAGGGGACTTCCGGGAGCATTCTAGAACCACACTCTCCAACGCCACACTCACCACTCCACATCTTCTGCGCTCAGTCACACGGGGTTCTCACTGTGTTATATGCAGGACTTTTGTTTCAATTTATTTGTTTCTATTTTCCACACTCAATGAACACTCATGAGTGTTCTTCCTAAGTGCCTGCCAAGCGTCAGTATCTGTATCTGAGGGTTTCACGTGCATCAGTTCACGAAGCCCTATGGCAGGTCTCTAAAAGGTTAAAGGTGACCTCACCGTTTTTTGTAGATGACTGCTGCAAACTTTCTGCGACAGCCTCCCCGATCTTAGTTTCTTAAATCTGGTCTTTCTCATCTGGCCTCCGTGCCCTTCTACTCCTTTACTGATGCATTCTGCATGTTAGCATGGATCAAAATCCTACTTCTGTCCGTCTGTTTCTCCAACTTCACTGCAAAGCCTCAGTGATTTGCTCCATGTCAACATGTGCTGGGTGCTCACTCGCATTCACTGAGTGACTAAACAAATCGAAGACCACTTTTCAAGGAGCTAATCATCCAATAATTCAATGATATTTTTTAATGTTGACATTTTTTGTGAAAACGTCCATGAAAAAGAAAGCTAACGTCTATAGTTCATTAAAGGGAATCAGGTGAAAGTTAGGTCTGGAGAAGAGATGGCTTTTCACCAGCAAAATAATTAAGTGAATTACAATGAGATAAGACACATAAAGCTGTTACACAGAGCCAGTATTCCATAAATGTCAACCTCCCCTCCCAAACTCATTTCCAATTAGTTGCCCTTTGGAATATTGGAGTGGTTTACTTTGCTGTTTTTAAGGAAATCTGCTTTATTGTAGTCACAACACTGCTTAAAAAACAAACAAACAAACAAACTACAGTATCAACGCTGGACCAAGGAAAAACACCTTGAAAACACATTATACCATTTGTCATGTTCTCTGGAATATACAGACATGTATGTATGCACACACATACCTCCCCAATTTTGTTTGACATCAGGTTGCTGATTATTCTGAGTATAATCTTCCAGTCAACTGTGTCCACATTGACTATTTCTGGGGCCATTCACGTTTAATCCACTTTTAAATTTTTTTCCAATTTTTCATGGATGATCAAATCAAAAGCTTCTTCAAAGATTACAAATACTTTTCTTTCTCTTAAAATGTCTGCACCTTCAGACTTTTGCAGTATATTAAATCAGTGAGAGGGGATTTTTAGAAACACCAGAAAAGCTACTAGAAGGCAAGCACTACTTAATTCTAAAAAACCCAGTAATTAATAAATATTAAATAGCCAAAGACATCAATTAGGCCTAGAAACACTAACATTTCAAGAGTCACACAAGATTATTATGTCTATTTTTGGAAGACACATTTCTAAAACCATAATAGATACCATTTGTAAATCTATCAAGATCCTATCATTGCTAAATCCAAATGACTCAGGTTTTGATCATTTGCTTGTAACAAATCACCAAATCACCGAAATGTGTCATGTTATGTTGGCATGCATCTCTCTTTCTGTTTGTGCCTATGGATTCTATTTACACTGCCCAGTGTAAAATGGTGTTTAATATCCATCTTAAAGCCAATGTTATCAAAATACAATTCAGTTTACATTCAACACCTCCAGAGTAGGCCAAGAACCTAGTACATTTTCTCCTCATTATCACCTCGGTAAGAGTCCCTTGCCAGGATCTGGCTAGGAGGCTTATATCTGACAAAGCTTAATGAAGTGTTAATGAAGGGAAAATGTCCCAGCCCATTCTGGGTTTTGTTCCGAACAGGTTTAAGTGTATCCTGGTGAAAAGCTTTAATTGTGGCTCTCCCCGCCACGCCCCCCACCAAGAGAGGATAGAGAAGGTGAGAAGTTGTACACTGGGGTTTGCCATCTTTTGTTGGAATGCGGTTGTCTTTTGTTCATGATTGCTAAAGTTTAATCCTTGCCTTTATCTTTAAATTCCTGTGCATGGGCCTTCACCCACGAATCTCCATCCTAGATAGCTGCCCAACATTTCTAATAGTCTAGGTTCTTCAGCATGTAGACTTACTACAGCCATAGCTTCTTTTTCTTCCCTATAAAGAACTTTGTGATCTTTTCCAGTCCATCTGAACTCTATTCAACTTTCATCTCCTCAGCCAAGGTCCGCAAAGACTTCCCAGGCCAGACCCTCTTCATCCTGTCTTCCCTCCCCTGTCCTGATCAGACACCAGCTTGCTCACAGCCACTGAACACACTTCAGTGTGATTTACATGGTTCTCTTCTCCTGTAGCCATTAAATTGGGGCCAGAAGGCTTAGATTCTAGTTCCAGACCTGCCACTTAAAATTTCTCAGTCTTTGATGTATCATTTACCTTGTTAGAGTCTTAGTTTTCTTCTCTGGAGAATGGGGGTGGTGATAGTGGCTATCATTTCACAGAGAAACAGTCTAATGCTCTATTTCCCATCTTACACAACTATCGTATCGAATTAAGACAGAGCACATAAATTCATTGTGAAAACTGTAAAACATAAAACGTAAGATTAAGGTATACTTTTAAATCTCCAGCCACACACACTGTGAAGTTTTTTTTCTGATCTCTCTCTGGTTTTCCCTCTTCTTTCCTCCTGGAAGCTTCCTTGCCCTTCCAGTATGAATCCCCCAGTTGCACACAAATTTCCATGCACTCTTGAGTCCCTCTTTCCTAAGGATGTTAGAGGGATGCTTCAAGATGAGAAGTAAAGGGGTCATCTCGGGGCTCCATTTTTGGATGAAAGGGAAGGTCTGTCTATAGCCTGTAGGTAGTTACTTTGATCACGGAAGAGTCCCAACCAGACAGAGTTGACTTCATCCAAATATGCTTGCTATGGTTATCATAAATTCATGCAATCTCCAACATACAGTTCTTTCATCATAGAGAGACCAAAAATTAATTCAATGATATTCAGTTTTATTACTATCTGACAGTTCATTAATACACTTTTAATCAATCATCTTAGACCACATCTCCTGTGCAGACACAAGAGAACCAGGTTAAAAAAAAAAAAAAAAAAAAAAGTCATTCTCTCCCTCTCCACCCTAATTTGTTTGCTTTTATCCCTCACCTCGAGTCCAAGTGGAGGGACAGCAATTCATTATGTCACAATAGCTGCTAGACTGTGTACTATGAGACAGGACTGGCACTTTGCTGAGGTCATAGTACTACCATAGGCCAACCTGGTAATCTAGAAAATTAGGCCAACTCCAGGAAAGAACTGAGGTGTGGCCTCAGGCAAGTCACTAAATCTTTCCTGGCCTCAGTGTCTTCTACCATGAAATAAGGGCACCACTCTAGTCCCTAAGATCCCTTGTAGGCTGAATGGTGTGTGACTTGGTATAGCACGATGATACATTCATCCGGACTTCTGTGAAGGGATAAGGACCAGGGTGGGGTGAGGACGAGGACACCGCACTCTTCCTCAGGAAGCCCCTCTCCCTTCCTCCCTGCATTCAAAGAACTGTAGCCTTCTCTTTACAGCTCTCCGTATGCCAAACCTCGGCAACTGTCAGAAAGGACACAGTCTGAAAACATAACGTGACAATATAGGTTCGCATTTTGTCACTGTTCCTCATTTCCTCTGTTTATCTTTAATCTACTCATGTCGACTCCTTTTTTCAGTCTTCCCCCTATTCAGCTGCTCCCCTCTCCTCCATTCAACATTTTCTTCTCTTAAACATCATATCAGATACTTCTAGAAAGGATTTTCTGCCAGGCTTTTATAGCTGACTGCTGCATACTTCTCATAATGGCCTCCAGATCTTAGTTTATCAAAATCAGTCTTCCTCATCAAACTTCTGTGCCATTTTCTCCTTTAGTGAAGCATTCTCCATGTTATAAATCTCAATTCCTTCATTTGATAGAAGAAATACCTAAGACTATGAGAGATTGAGGGACTTGATGGGTCAAACAGCTATTGCTGGTTATGAGCAAGGATGAGAACCAGGCTTCCAGACTGAGCTCCGTCTAGGCTCTTTCCACTGTAGCCCCAATGCCACTAAATGAACATCCCACTCAGCCCCACAGAAAAGCCAGAAGGAGTTCCTCCCCCGACCCGAAATGAGCAATAGTATCCCATCCACCATACTACCTACCTGATCCAAGGTGAATTTTTAAAATAGCCCCAGTCCCTCTCCCCTCAATTAAGTGACATGTACTTCCCATTTTACATAATCCTAGCTGTGCATAACTGCCTATTGTGGGATTCTTTTATCAGTTCTTTGACATAGGATATTAAATCTTCTACAGACACGTTACTCACGTTACTGCACCTCAAACCCACTTAAACCAATGCTTTCCTCCTATCAAGTGTGCCTGCTGATATGCTCCAATTCCACCATCACCTAGCCCAGCAGCCGCTATTAGGATCTATGTGAAAAAGTAATTAAATCATTTCTGTAATTATCCTCTCATGCTTATAAATAATTAAGGGTTGCACATTCTCCCAGAAGCCACAAAGGGCCCAGAAACAGTGAATGACAGAGGAAATGGATCGAGAAACGTGCCTTGGGAAGGAAATTCAATGAGGGGTGATGATGGAGGAAGCAAAAATGGAGGCGGAGTGATGGGCCAGGAGTCGGCAAAATGGAAAGAGATGCACAAAACAGGGATGAAAGAAGAATGGCAGGGAGGAAGTGTTCTAGAGACACTGGTGAAAGGAAAGAACAAGAAAGAAGAAAAACAGTGTACCAGAACAGTGTACCAGAATAGATTTAGTAACAAAAGAGGACGAGGAAGAAGTGCAGGCAGAGGGAGACTGAAAGAGGACAGTTCTTTTTTATCATTATTTCACAGTGAAGGAAAGTGAGGCAGAGAAAAGTTAAGTATCCAGGCTACGGCCACAGAATTAATGAGGAAGAGAGCCAGGCTCTGAGTCCAGGTCTGCCTGGGCCTGAGTCCTAGAGCTAATCTGTGTACATACCTGTAGGCCTTTTAAGGTAAATGTACAATTACCTCAAAATAAGCATTAAATAAAAATGTGTAATGTTATCACCGATGTCTGTTACCAATAAATGAGGCACTGATCCAGCCGCAGCTCCTTAGCCACACCCCCTCTGGGACCAAGGGCATGAAAATGAAAGCTCGTGGCTGGAGGTCATCTTTGCCAGGAGGGAGAGAGCTCGCAGGGTTCTACAGAGACAGGGCACACATCTTTGCTTGGCCTCATTACGTGCCAAGCTCTGAGCAACTGGACCAACTTGCCACAGACTGTAAAACTAACACTTGTCAGCTCCAAAAGTCAAGACCAGACCACCTGGGAATTTCTAACTATGCCAGGTCTTCAGGTAGGCCATTGAGGGACCTCCACGCTGACAGGATGAAGCATGAAGATGGCTTTCATGCACCGCATAAAGTCTAAGTCACGTGCAAGAGTGGGTCACAGGAGATAGGGGAGAGGACAACGGGAGAGAAGGACAGAGAAACACGAACCAGAAATGAGATAATGCGGGGGGCAGGGAGCAGGGAGGGGAGGGAAAGGAGAACAGAGAGAAGAAATCAAAGAATCTAAGAGAGCGACAAACAAAGAAGGACCCAGGGTTAGAAGGTGACTCTCAGGGGGCAGTAAAAGGCAGCGAAGAATTCTTAGTGCAAAGTCAGATTTGAGCCCTCTCCGTGTGGTGTGCAAAATTGAAACGGCTTGGGGGCACCTGAGTGGCTCAGCCAGTTAAGCACCAGCCTTCAGTTCAGGTCATGATCCCAGGGTCCCAGGACTGAGTTCCGCATCGGGCTCCTTGCTCAGAGGGGAGCCTGCTTCGCTCTCTCTGTCTACTGCAACTCTACTTCCCCTTGGGCACAGAAACTGAAGGGCCCAAAGAAACAAATTCCAGAACCCAAAGGCCACACTGCTTTCCTTGGTGAAATTCATCACCAAGGAAATGGTGAATTTCTTCATTTCTTCATCACCAATCTCATCTCAGAACAACAGTGATCAGAGACCAGGGCATTCACAACAGTATTCCTATCTCTTGGGGCACCTGGGTGGCTCAGTAGGTTGAGCATCTGACTCTTGGTTTTGGCTGGAGTCATGATCTCAGGGTTGTGGGATCTAGCCCATGTCCAGCTCCACACTCAGCCCAGAGTCTGCTTGTTCCTCTCATTCCCTCCTATGCATGCACCCCCCAAAAACACAAGCTCTCTTTCTCTTTTTCAAATAAATAAATAAATCTATTAAAAAAAAAAGACAAGTAGTACAAGTAGTATTCCTATCTTTGAGCTTCTCCTCATACAGACACTAGCTGCCCTTGGGGAAATGTTTTGGCAGGAGGATGGTATGAGAACTGGGACTCTGGTCGCCATCCTTGCTCTCTACCCTACCGAGCCCTGTCTTGGGTCCTGCTGCTCAGACTGAGAAAAGCTCCCACGGGCAACATGTGTGTAGCCAGAGCTGCTACTGTTGCTGCTGCTGACAAGTTCAGCTGAAGTTCCCCCACTCCTCTCCTGCCTGATTCTAAGAAATGGGCACTCACACTTCTGCCCAAACTCCTCTCTCCCTGGCTCTGACCCTGGGATACATACCTTCTTTCCTACTTCCAGTAGCAACTTCGGCTTCCAGAACCATCCACCCGGAGTGGGAGACCCTCTGTGATCTTTATGCCAGGGGGCTGCTGGGGAGGGCTCTGGCAGAGATCCCAGGTAAGCAGCCAGCAGGGGCCAAGGGGAAGAGAATTATTCACAGGATCACAGATGTTAGAGATGAAAAGAACTTGCAAAAACACATTTCACTCATCCATCCCACCTTGCAATGTAGGCCCTTTTCCAAGAGCATATGGCCTGTTCCCATCTGATTTCAAAGGATCTATCATTACCCACAAATACGTACCGAGTACGCTCTGTGTGCTGTGTGTTGTCCCAATCAGAAGAGAAGGAGACAAATGGACCCTCCCCCTTTGGCATGGGCTGCCATACTGAGAGATAAATCTGCCTCTCACACGTGTTGCCTGAGCCCACCTAGATATCTGTCCCTCCACTGTGACACCAGATACCATTCAGACACCTGACTATCACTCTGGCACAGAAATAGGCCTTTGATCATTGGGGAAACTAAAAGGGAGAGTGCATGCAGAAGGCCCAGGGAAAAGGTGGGTCTCAGAGGAAGGGGATGATGAGGCGTCCGTTGAAGCAGCCTTTGGGTACCCCCTTTAGGAACTGGCAAGGATTTTGGTCCAAGGTAACAGTAGTTACAGTGGATTCTCTAAGGCCATTCAGGAAGTAGGAGCATCTAGTTTGCTCTGAGACCCACAGCCATCCGGGACCATGAGACAGAGATACTCTTACTCTTTGTCAGATTCCTCAGATTCCACAACTGCTGAGATGAGTCTTAGACTGACATACATCTGATTTCACTTTCTCCTGACACACAGCAAAAGCTAGGGGAAAAAATCCACCCCCATAACCCCAGAAACATCGTGAAGAGTCTGACCTGACCCCGGAGTCAAATTCTGGAGCAAACCCTTCACAGAGTCCTGGGCTTCAGGATCTAGGTCCACTCCTGAGAGTCCAGAGTTTGGAAAGAACCAGGGCCCCCATGCTGCTTCCGTCCCAGGCCCCATCAGACTGGGCCCGACCTCAGCCCCAAGTCCTTTTCCCATCCAACATTCCTTCCCTTTCTGCTCCTTATCTCTCATCCTACTCTCCTCCCGCCTTCAGAGCTGACCTCTCGTTTTGAATGTTTGTATTCTAATTGAGAAGGACTGGGAGAGGAGGGAACCACCTTTGCTAAGTCCAGTCAACCACTGTCTGGACAGCTGGGCTATTCCCTTCCTGGGTTAAGCTAGATGTCCCAGGAAGACCTAGCAATGGAAAGTGTTCAAGAGGAAGTGCAACACACTGCTGATTCCATGGGCTTTACTGTCACTCAGGCAAGGGGACCCATTTCCACACTGCCATGACCAGTGTCACCACGGGCCACTTAACCTTCCTTTCCTACCCTCAGTTTCTTCAATCTGTAAAAGAAGGAGAATAATCCTCCTATCAAAATCCTAGGGCTCCTCTGAGGGTTAAATCTGCTCAATGTAGGTAAAACCCTGTCTGCTATAAAGTGTGGCACTAACATTTAGTAGGAACTTAGTTTTTTTAAAGGAGGAAACAGGAGGAAGCTGATTTCTTCTGAAACCCCAGATCTATGCCCCACCTAGGTCTCTTACTAATGAGGGAAAATCCAGGAGTCCCAACATACCCCAAAGAGCATGTGAAGTGAGCCAAGACCAAAACACTTCACAGCCTGCATTCCAGCTGAAACTCAGAGACAAAAAGGTCCTTGAACCTGATGTCAAGGTCAAAATCAACCTAATGGTTATTTTCCCCCATTCCCAATTCCATGGCCCCTCCTTATAATTTCTAATTGCTACTCCCTTTCCTTCTCCTCTTCCTCATTAGTTTCTTCTCATCTTTCTCCAACTCCTCTTCCTGCTTTTTAATAATTATTAAGCAGCCACATGATTGCATTGCACTGGGGACCATAAACAGAAAAGCTCAACAGGTAGATACTGATATTCAGAAAACTTTATCATCAGAACAATATGCCGTGTTCTACTCACCAGTGGTCCCCAAACCTGGCAGTATCACAGAATCCCTTAATGGATATTTGTAAGAACAGCAATTAGTGGGATTTACCCCAAAAGAATACTTGGGTATGGAACCAGAAAATTCATATTAAAAAAAATAATAATATAATAATAATAAAATAAAACCCTCTGTTAATTCTCAGGTCCGGTCAATGTAAGAACACATTGTACAATTGGATTAAAGAAATTCTATCAAGTTCCTTTCTCCTATTTTTTGGATGTTTTTTTAACTCCTTTGTTCCCACTATCCCCTCAGCTTCTTAAGTCATGCAGCTTTATTGTTTGAGAATTGACAATATTTGTTTTTATATAAGTAGTAGGAACACTACATTGAATGGCAAGTGAATAAAGGCTGAGGGGCTGGAGGGAGCTGGAAGGACCATGCAGACAGTTGATCTGTGAAGGCAGAAGAAGTGAGAGTACAGACGGAAGGCAGTGGACATACGGGCAGGCAGAAGGAGGAGGAGGGAGGGGTGGGTGGCAGAAGCATGTAGGAACTCCAGTGGAACCTGGCTTTCCATGAAGTCTGTTGTCCTAGCAACATGATGACGCTCTGACATTGAAGGCTGCTGTGCCTTACAACTCTAGACAACATGTTGTCAAGGTAACAGAATATATCCAAAACACAGGGTGGCAGGCCAGGAGGACTTGGGGGTGGAGGGGTGGTGCCAGAAGTCCTCAGGTCAAGGCAAGCTGCACTGAATGGCTGAGCCATCACACTAACTCCCATTCTCAATGGCCACACCTCTTAGCCCAACATCTTACCCCAAATGCACCATTCCCAATGTCACTCTTCTCAGTGCTATCACCTCCATTTGGGAAAAGGGGAAATTATATCAGACTGCAACTATGTAGACACAAGCCCAGGAACTGGCCACAGGACAGTGGTGTCTGGGAACTCCAACAACTGGAAGCAACAGGCAGCTAGTGCTTCTGACTGCCTATGATACTCTATTAATTTGTTTACAGGTCTGGAAGCAAACTTTGTAAAAACAATGAAACAAAACAGAAGCCTGGGGGCGCCTGGGTGGCTCAGTGGGTTAAAGCCTCTGCCTTCGGCTCAGGTCATGGTCTCAGGGTCCTCGGATCGAGTGCCGCATCGGGCTCTCTGCTCAGCGGGGAGCCTGTTTCCTCCTCTCTCTCTCTCTGCCTGCCTCTCTGACTACTTCTGATCTGTCAAATAAATAAAAATATTTAAAAAAAAAAAAACAAAACAGAAGGCTGTGTAGTCTATAGATACATCAAAAGAAAATCATTCCTGATTCACGAGGAATTTGTATTTCAGTGCTACTAAAAATGACATTACCAGCCATTTATTAAAAACCAGGTATGTACCTGGCAAAGTAATGAGTCCTTTAAAGGTTATTTCATTTCATCTCATAATAACTCTGAAGCTGATGAATACTCCCACCCTCATAGCAATGGGGAAAAAAAAAAAAAAACAATAAAACCCAAGATCACAGAAGTCACACAACATAGCAAAAGGTCACCGAACTTCTGAAATGTGGAGACATGCCTTAAAATGGCTCCCAGGTATATATATTCAATCCGCTATACTATTCATCTCCAACCAGAAAAGAGGCTAAGTCAAGTTACATCACTCCCTTCTTACACCTTCTGGACTGAACTGAAAAATAACCAACTCCACTCTAAGACTCTCGTGCCCTACATGATCTGGCCCCATGGTACCTTTCAGCCTCATTTTCTACCATTGTCCCCCACTGCCTACCACCCTTCAATTAATTTTCCTGACCATCTGATACTCATTAAAAAACAAACAAACAACAAAAACATGCCTTTTCAAGGCCTTCACACCTCCTCTTCTCTCTGCCAAAATGCTGCTCCTGACATTTTCATGCATCTTGATCCTTCTCATACATATCTCAAGGGTTACCTTCCCTGAGACCTACCCTGACAACCCTAAAATAGCCCTACATGATACCCCTTCCTGCTATTTTCAGTTAAAAAATTTACCTCCAGAATAATATTGTTTAATTTATATCTTTGTTTATTGTCAGTCAGCGCACCATGAGGATGTGTCTCTCTTGCAGGCCATAGCTCCAGGACCTTGGACAGTTCCTGACATCCAGTAGATGCCTAATAAATTTTTTTTAAAGATTTATGTCTTTATTTATTTATCTGAGAGAGAGGAAAAGAGAGGGCAGGCAGGAGGAGAGGGAGAAGCAGACCCCTTGCTGAGCAGGGAGCCTGATGAGGGGCTCCATCCCAGGACCCCGGGATCATGACCTGAGTCAAATGCATTAGTCAGGCTTAACTGACTGAGCCACCCAGGCACCCCCTAATAAATATTTTTTGAATGAATGAATAAATAAAAGAGAAAGGATGCTGTTTGCTAAAAGTTTCAAAATCTCTTGCTACTACCTTTGGAAACTTAATTGCACTGATTAAATTTAGTTGGTGATATTTTGCTGATTAGTATGTCATGTGAATCGCACATGTTTATCTTCCAGAACTTAAAAAAAAATGCTTATGTCTTTTTGCTTCCTCCTTTGAAAGTAGGCTAATAAAGTCAAGATTATCCCTGTCCCCCAAATGTTTGTCATGGAAGTTTCGCTCTGCTACCTCTGAATGCACCCCTAACTTGAGGCGGCCCTTTTGCCATGTCTGGGAGCTAGAAATAACATGGACATAGGTGTTAAAACTCTCAAAGTGAGTGGCGAGTTGATGACTGCCAGCATCTGACAGATGTGAGTAGGAGAGGGGGGATGGCCATACCAGCCTAGAGAGAGACAGAAATGTATTTTCCAGCAACCAGAGATTAATTCTTTCATCCATTTTCATCTGGGTTTAAAATACTTTTCTCTTAATTGCAACTGACATCTGCTGCACTGAAATAATTAATTCATCCATACGTTTAATAAATGTATTAAAGGCTTACTATGTGCCAAGCTACATATGAGGTTCTGGGGATATAAAAATGAAAAAGCCATAGTTCCTCCCCTTATGAAGCTTGTAGTCTAGCAGGACAGGCAGGTAATTAAAAAAAAAAAAACTAGTATGATTAATTATAGCCATGATAAGGGCTACAGAAATTACAGAATGAAAGAGAATAAAAAGAAAAGTGGCACGAATTTTGACCTGGGTACAGAAGAAGAAAAATCTAAAAGCAGGAGGACTTAGGATTGGGAATGCAGCCCTGGATAAGATGCAACATCCTGGGCACTGGAAAGGATTAAGAGAGCAGCAACCGGCGCGCCTGTGTGGTTCAGTGGGTTAAGCCTCTGCCTTCGGCTCAGGTCATGATCTCAGGGTCCTGGGATCGAGCCCCGCATCGGGCTCTCTGCTCAGTGGGGAGCCTGCTTCCCTCTCTCTCTGCCTGCCTCTCTGCCTACTTGTGATCTCTCTCTATCATAAAAATAAACAAAATCTTAAAAAAAAAAGAGAGAGAGAGCAGCAACCACATTTGCAAACATACAAACATGCACTCGCACACATGCAAGCACACGCATGCACATGCACCCAAAACAAAGAAGCGAGAACAAAAACCAGGAGAGGAGTGTGTAAAGGGAAGTCCCAGGGTTAAATGACAGCCCTCACTGCCCCAAAGTTCCACCCAAGGCCCCAGTAGTGAAGCAGCTGCCCAGAATGCTGACACCTCACACTTTCAGCATTGGCCCAGGCCCTGGGGTTGGGGTGGGGGGTTCCAGAATGTCAGAGCACTTTGGACAGAGCTCCCAAAGTTCGTGCCCAATCAGCACAGAACGAGGCGAGTTCAGATCACTAAGACGGCTTGGGTTTCTATTTACATCATCCTCCTCACTCACTCATTTACTCAATGGGGACTTAACCGAAAACCTCTCATAGACCCACACTCACTGTCTTTTTGAAGCACTTTCAATAACCATACTTAATACCCTTAAGAAATAGGATCTATTTATATGACCATTTTATAGGAAGGAATCGAAGGCTCAGAGAAGTTAAGTACTTTGCCAGAGATCACACAGTAAATGCCAAAGCTGGGAAACAACCTTGGCAGTGAGATCCCAGAGATCCTTAATTTAATGATATCTGCAAAGGCTCTTTTTCCAAATCAGGTCATATTTCCTGGTTACCGAAGTTAGGACACAGACACATCTTTTTGGGGGGGCCATGATTCAACCCATTACAGTGTATATAGAGCACAGAGTTTAATCATTGTTAACTGTTTCATCAAAGTTAGCTACTACTATTGCATCAGACACGATGGCATGTGTTTGAATACAAAAATTAGTAAAGTATAGCTCTGATCTACAATGAACTCATCGTAGAACGAGTAAGACAGATGGGTAAATAAGACAGGATATGATAAAAGCATAAATAGGGCACACGTGGAGTGGGTGGGGGGGGGGAGTAAATTCTCTGAAGATAAGAGTCAGAAGAGAGTTCACAGAAGTACCACAACTTCTCTTGGAAAGTGAGTAGGTGTTTCTGGATGGACAGGGCAGAGGAGATTCTAAGGAAAGGAGGCAACACAAACAAAGGCACAGAGATGCGAAATAGCAAGGACCAGTCAGGGAGTGATAAATAATTTAGTGTGGCTTGACATTACTCTTCAAGGGCAGGGAGGTTAAGAGAAAATCCTGGAGAGGTAGCCTGGGACCAGATCAAAGAGGATGTCTTGTTCCAAGCTGTGGAGAACCAGGGCAGAGTTTTAAGCAAAAGTGTTTAACAATCAGATTTGAGTTTCTGAAAGATCACAGAGGGACCCTGCCACGTGGCAGTGTAGACAAGGGTGGAGGAAGGCCAGCACTGACGTCATCAGTCATTGCAGAGCCCGGAGGGAAGAGGACCATCACAGGGTTTCCTCACTGTTTGCACAACCATCCTGAGGGGGAAGGGAGTGTCCTGGGTTGATTTCTAGACCGGGTAACTACCCTGCTTAGAACTCTTTCTTGGTCTCTATAATGCCTCTCTTTCCTCATTTTTCTTGTTTTCATCTTACCTCCAATATAAATATCTCAGCTCCTTTATCATCCCCACCCCCTCTGGCTGTCCCTCAAACCATGGTGCACCCCAAGGTGGTTCTGTCCTTGACTCACCTCTCTCCTAAGTCCACTTGTTAGTTCTAAGCCATCTCATTCACTTTCTGGTTTCCATGACCCTCTGCTCACTAACTAATGAGATTCATATCTATATTTCCAGCCCAAGTCACTCCCTCTACTTCCAAGTCCAAATCCAGTGGCTTACTAGAATATTTCCACTTATATGACCTACCCATGATCTAAATTCTAGTCATTCTCCTTCCCACTGTCACCAAATGTATGACAAACCTAATTACTCTTGTCATCATAATTTTTGGAGTAGCACTAAAAGGGTCAACAGTGTTCAATGCTGCAGAAGGTCAAGAATGACAGAAAGTTCATTGGATTTGGCGTTTTGTAGAAAGTGGGAGACAAGGAAGTGAAAACAGCAATCTAACTACTTTTTAAGGAGCCGAACTGTCAAAAGAAAAGAAAGAGGAAGGGAGAACTAGGGTTAAGGAAGGACTTTATGTTTATTAATATGAGAGTGATCTGAATATGTTTAGGGGGGGAAAGAACTGCATTTTGGGTAGACCTATTCTTTACTGTTGGGTACAATCACACATACTGCAGGACACTCAACATGCCCCATTTCCAGGTTCTAAGAACCAAAAGCACACAGACACATGCACACACACACACACACACACACACACACGCACACACACTTTACAAAGGTAGTCATTATGAAATCTCAAACCTCCCTCCCCCCATCCCCACTGCCAAACATTTCCAAGTATCTCCTGAGGAACACTAAGCTAGAAAAAAAAATGCCAGCAGAAAGGAATAAATTGATACTTAAGGGAAAAAAGGAAATAACGGACGAGCCAAGGTCCCAGTTCTGGAGGAAATATGAGGAGATGAGACAAAGGGCACAAAAGCAGCATTTAATGTGAACCAAGAGAATGACATGAGAGATGTTCAAGCTTTCAAACCACACAGACATTGGTTGAAGTCCCAGACTAACAGTTACTTCCTCGGAGAGATGCTTCTGACTAATCCCAAAAGTCATTCCCAACCTTTGCCCCTTTGCCACCTCCACCAGAAAGCCTCACCATGCCCACAGAGTTGGCCACATGACCTCGTTTGAGCTCATGAGGTTAGGGACGTGGAGGAGATTCCTCCTGATCTAATATCCACACCCCGCCTTTTCCTTCTTTGAGTATGGGCATGATGCCTACAGCTAGGACAGCATCCTCATAACCATGACAAAAATACCAAGGGAATCCCAGAAGTCAGCCCTGACTTCACTGTATCACTTGAATCACCCCCAGCAGTCCCCATCTCCAGGTGTCTTGTTCTGAGACCCCAGTAAGCACCTATTGGTTCGAGCCAATATGAGCAAATCACCACCTAAAGGTCTTGGGCAAAACAGTTAATCTCTCTGATCTACAATTTCCTTATCTGTGAAAAAGGACATCATACTTGCCTCATAAATGCAGTGAAAGAATTAAATAGAATAACATTTTTAAGCTCACATAAGGTGACTAGCCTAGAGCTTGACAAAAGTCAATGACCAATCAATGTTAGTTCTTTGCTCATTGCAACCGGCTAACAACACACAGTAATTTGGGTGTTCTTGGTCACTGTAAAAGAGAATTGTAGCCACAATTTTTTGTCCTCAAAAAAATGGAATCAAACTGGCCTTTAAGATGATTCTCATGCATGCTGGACACTCAGACCACAGAAATATAATTTTGAATAAAACATAGATCTATTGTCTAAGAATAAGGCAAAAAGAATTAAAGAAGACTCAGAAAGGGGAATAAAAATATATACTTCATGTAGAAATCATAATCTTCATGTAGAAACCATAATCCAATTTCTAGGTGTATCGGTATGATCAATTAAAAGCTGGCTGGTGACAGTGAATTAACTGGACCCCTGCCCCTGTATATATAACAAGTCACTACTTCTTACCGAGCCCCTTTAATATGTCCCTCATCTAAGAACTCCCTCTTCCTTATAAATCAACACTTCCAAATCTATGAGCGACCCTAAGCTCAAACACTATTTTATTCTGCTAGGCTTTCTTTCTTAATGTTCCTGACTTATCTTCATTGCTTATGCCCTGTGTGTATCAGTTTACTGAAATCACTATATGTTCCAGCTTTTAACATCTTGATAAGTCCTGATTGTGTCCCGTGTCACAATCAATAAATGCATTACCGCAGAGGCAGAGCCCACCAAACCACTGCTTATCCACCAGGCCTAAAATGAAAGATATGAACAACCCAAGTGTTTCTCTTTCAGTTAACAGGAAAACATGAGGATCCCACAGCCTTCAAAGCGTTAAATGGTCTCGTACATGAAGATACAAGAAAGGACCTCCGGTTTATCAAGCTACCGTGCTTCGTAAAACTCACTACCCACTGAGAACTAGGTGTTATTTTGTCCCCATCTTGCAAAAGGAAATGTCGAGGCTCAGAGAGCTTCAAAAGCATCACTAAGCTCACGTAGCTGGTGAAGGCACAGCGCTCCAGACTAACGGCGCCAAAGCCTGCCTTCTCTCCGTGTCCCACCCCCGCCTTCCTATAGATATGTCATCACCTTCCTGGAGGATGGAGGAGAAACACAGGATGGCTCATGCGTTACTTTCTAGCACCAGGTGCTTCCAGGTCTATAAATGCCTAAAGTAATTCCCGCTTCTCCAAGTTTCTCCAAGCATTAAATCTGCACCTGGACTTCAACTGGCCAGTCTCTTGAAAGCAAATCCTAGCTCCAGTTTTAAAAGGGAGGGTATGTTGGCCAACAAGACACCCACCCCACCGACACAGGTGGAAAGGCCTGGAATCCACACAGATGTGAGGGCCACACCACTGCCATGTGTACGGGGTCTTAGAGAGAAAGGGCCACCCATCTTTCCCCCAAGTATAGTACAAGGCAGGAGGTAAGATGGGAGAGGAGTAATAGACCTCTAGGCAGGGAATACTATCCCAGCCTTTTTCTGACTCCACAGCGTGTGGACCGCGAGTTTCAAAATCAGCCAAAAAAAAACTTTTAAAGTCAAACATACTTGGATCTGGATCGCAGTCCCACTGTTCTTCCAGCCGTGTCACTTTGGCCTTGGTACGCACTTGAATCTAGGTTCCACATCAACTAAAACCTAATACTACTACTGTTTATCTCACAGGATCACATTAGAATTAAAATGCTCATTAACATCACACCTGGCACAAACCTGGCATGCTCTATCAAGATTTTTTGCTTTCCTGTCCTATTTACTATGTCTTAACTCTCCTCATCCGTATGGTAACACCACAGTATGTTCTTGAAGTATTCAGTCCCCAGGAAGACCACAGGTCAGACAACCACAAGCAAGGTAAACAACTGAAAGACATCAAAATTCAGGACGAAGCACAGAGTAAAATGTGAGTAGCATAGCCATCTTGGTTTCCAGATTATGCTGGATATAGAGACCCACACGAGCAACTGGAGGGCAAGAGTCTATTTACAGTGTCACACGTCACTGCTGGCTTAACCACTCTCTCCAAACACATGGCCATGAGATGCGTGTTGGGAGAGACACAGCCAGTAAGGAAGAGAGCAAGAAAAGATAGGGCCAATGAAGAGTGGAGGCCATGTTCCTAGCCCCACTTAGATTCAAAATGCAGCACTTTGTGCAAAAAAATTACAGTGCTATTCAAAGCATCATCCCTCAACCAAACAATTTAGAAAGGAAATAATCATAACAACACACACCAGAGTGAGAATATTTTCACATGCCCTTGTATTAGGAATGAGATACAGAATATGGCACCTGTTTTAGCTACCTACTGCACTCTGGTCAGCACAACTACTTTCAGACCCTGACCGTCTCCTTGGCATACCCTTTTCCATTCTTGCAGCATTAAAGAGCAGATCTTGTGTCCTCTTGCCTGATCCTACTGCAACTTCCACTTCCTGTTTTCCCTGCTACCTCCTACCCAAACCATTTTCCCTGGTCCTAATGCCGAAGTCAGTAAATCTGTCATTCCCTATCACACTGCTCTTTATTCTCTCACCTAAAGCAACTGTTTGTACAGTACTTTTTCAGAGTTTTCTGCATATTTTATTTCACTGTATCTTCAAAGTGTTGTGAAGTGGGTAGGGCAGAAAACAAAATTAAAATCTCTTAAACTATAAGCTGAGTATCAGATAATTTACGTTATTTGTTCATTCAAATTTCCAAAGCTCATGAGAATGCAGACTAAAACTCAGGACTTAGAATTCTTACTTTAGGGTTCTGTGAGGCAGAATTGTATCAACAGGAAGCATGAGCTTCAAGAGAGCTACTTTTGGGATTTGGATCCCATTCCCATTATTCACAAGCTGTGGTATCCTGGATGGGTTATTTAACCTCACTGAACTAAAATCTGAAAACCCAAGAAAGATTTCAGCAAAGCAGGAGAGAAACCTCCTAAAAAGAAACATAAGGTCATCTAGCTTTAGTTCATTATTTAGACTGAGATGGGCATCCTACACCCAGGATCTCAGGGAGAATAAAAGCATTTATAACAAGACAAAATAAAAGAGACTCTTTAAACACAGGTAGGGAAAACTGCCAAAAAATCACCTCATATACTTTTTAAAAAATTCTTATTAATTATTTTTATTAACATATAATGTATTATTTGCCCCAGGGGTCCAGGTCTATGAATCATCAGTCTTACACATTTCACAGCACTCACCATAGCACATACCCTCCCCAGTGTCCATCACTCAGTCACCCCAACCTTCCCACCCACCTCCCCAGCAACCCTCAGTTTGTTTTATGAGATTAAGAATATCTTGTGTTGGGCGCCTGGGTGGCTCAGTGGGTTAAGCCGCTGCCTTCGGCTCAGGTCATGATCTCAGGGTCCTGGGATCGAGTCCCGCATCGGGCTCTCTGCTCAGCAGGGAGCCTGCTTCCTCCTCTCTCTCTGCCTGCCTCTCTGCCTACTTGTGATCTCTGTCTGTCAAATAAATAAATAAAATCTTTAAAAAAAAAAAAAAAAAAAAAAGAATATCTTGTGGTTTGTCTCCCTCCCAATCCTCATACACTTTTTAAATGGTCTCTGTTACTATTCTCAACAGTTTGTATTATAGGTACCTAAGTGTACTCTCCTATTGAGAGCAGTTCCATAGCTGAATGTGCCTTTTTTGGCTATGGCACAGCTATACCATCAATGAGCTTTGGCTTCATGGTGGGGAATGACCAAGGGTCCTACCTCACATATCAGAGCCCTTCCCCTGATTTTTACCTGACCTTTCTTCTTGGTCGGCCTCCAGTTCAGAAGTATCTCGACAATTGGCCAGGACTCTATTCAATTCCCACTCTTTTCATGTATCATCGAACTTCCCTTTCTTCAAATTGTTCCATATGACCTTCAGCTTAGCCAGGAGAATGCTGTGCTGGACACATAGTGAAGCATTTGCTATGTATTTTCTCTCTTCAACCACCCTATAATATGTATTATGGTCCCCTCTATACAGGCAAGGAGATCAATATTTAGAGTGAGTGGCTGGTGAGTAGTCCAGATTCCCACATCTAGAGGTGATGGCTAACACAAGCTCTGATTGCAAATTCAGAACTTCTAACAGCTCTACTCTTCTAGCTCCCATGCTTTTTTTCCACCATGGTATAGAGTACATTTCCTCATTAGGAAAGTAGACACTCATTAATGTTTGTACTCATTAATTAGCATATGCAAAAAACAAAACAAAAAAACAACTGAGTACAAGGCTATCTGACCACATGCTGAATTTGTGTTTCTCTCTACTTTGGTCAAAGTCTTTTTTTTGTTGTTGTTAAGATTTTATTTATTTATTTAACAGACAGAGATCACAAGGAGGCAGAGAGGCAGGCAGAGAGAGAGAGAGAGAGGGAAGCAGGCTCCCCGCCGAGCAGAGAGCCCGATGCAGGGCTCGATCCCAGGACCCTGAGATCATGACCTGAACCGAAGACAGAGGCTTTAACCCACTGAGCCACCCACGCGCCCCGGTCAAAAATCTTCATATCCGTGTTTTCTTCCATTATGAACTCCTTCCATTGGGGCTTTATTCCTACAATATAACCGTCCACAAGAACACTTAGTAAATGGGCTTTACTTGGACGAACTAACAACAAAACTGAGGTAAAATGGCATGGCAATTACCTATCTTCCAGAAGGGGGAAGCAAAAGGAAAGGCTTTTTTATCATCCTTCAGATGGTACCTGTACCTCAAAGACTAGGCCGTGGCAAAGCTGCATTTCTTGGATTTTTTGCATCAGTTCCTTTTTAAAATGTTTTGTCCTGTGGCCGCACAGTTGATTCATAGTTGTCCAATTCCGTGTCCTCGTTCTAGGTTTGTAAAATATGTTCATGGTACTTAAAAATAAACTTCTATTTAAAAAAAAAATAAAACAAAACTGGCCTTAGAACTTGAGATGTTTTATTTTTGAAACTTGCCCCAAAAGCTTATTTCTCTGAGATCTGGGGGACTCTTTTTATTTGCCTTCATGCAAATCCCTTAACCCTGCAGATGTCCCTCTGGGGGGAGGGCATCCCAGGCATCTTGGCGCTGCTGCCTGCTCAGCCGGAGGGGGGGCGGTCCCCTGCTCACCCTCCTCAGCAGTTTCCAGCCCATTCAGGTGTCTGACCCCTCAGGGATGAGCCTTCCATCCACTCTCCAGTTTCTGTGGTATTCAGGACCTCCTTCTTTCTTCCTTTTCTTCTTTCTACCCACGTTTTAGAAATATTTTCAGGTTAGAAGTCAGTTACATATTTTTTAGACTATTTTAGGAAATTGCCTAAAAACCACTAAAAAGAAAAAGAGAAGATGGAATATTTGGGTGTGGCTGCCATGGCGGGAGGTTTAAGAGACCAGAGAGGGATCTCCTTACCATCACCTCACTGCTTTCAGTCCTCCCTTTAACCCCCAGAAGTAGGAACCAAAAGGTCCACTGTGGACTCAGGCTGCATCCAAGCACGACGCCGTCTCATCTCTTCATTACTTCTCTCCTCAGATCCCAGTTCTGCCATTATGAATCAAGTGATAGATGAATTTTAGTCAGGTAATATCTACCACGGCGCTATATAGGGAAGGACAAAGTAGAGAATAGAAAGGTACATGAGACCCTGACGAGCCTTGCCTTTTTCTGGAGAGGCAAGAGAGCATGTGCCTTTGGAGCCAGCAATCAGTGTTGACGTCTTGGCTGCCAGTTACTAGCTACCTCACTTTGACTATGGTTTTTTCATCACTCTGAACTTCAATTTCCCCATCTGTCAAAAGGAGTTAAATAATATCACTTAGATTGCTGAGTTATAAGAGTATTAAGTAAGACAATACACACTGGGCGCCTGGTGGCTCGGTGGATTAAAGCCTCTGCCTTCGGCTCAGGTCATGAGCCCAGGGTCCTGGGATCGGGCCCTGCATCAGGCTCTCTGCTAGGCAGAGAGCTGCCTCTCTGTCTCTCTGCCTGCCTCTCTGCCAACTTGTGATCTGTCAAATAAATAAATAAAATCTTAAAAATATATAAATAAAGCCTCTGCCTTCTGCTCAGGTCATGAGCCCAGGGTCCTGGGATTGAGCCCCTCATGGGGGTCTCCGCTCAGCCAGGAGCCTGCTTCCCCCTCTCTCTCTCTGCCTGCCTCTCTGCCTGCTTGTGATTTCTGTCTGTCAAATAAATAAATAAAATCTTTTTTAAAAAAATAAGACTATACACGCAAAGTGCTATGTACTTGAGCACACAGTAAACACGAAAGCACCTAGAACGAATCAATGAACAAAAAGAGCTCAGCCCCTCCACATGGTCTGCAGCTTACCCCATATGATGATATTGTCATTACATATTCGTAAGAGGCACAACAGAGAAACAACTAACCAGTGTAGCCAGTAACCTTTCCTATGGGGGCAGGAAGGCGGAAGTGCTAAAATAATGGAAGTTGCACCATAGCCCGCATAACCAAAAAAAAAGAAAAAAAAATCATTTTCACCTTTCGTGCTCTCAACATAAGCATGCACTTCTTTATGATTCAAAAAATTTGGCTCATCCACCTTGGCCTTCTTTCAGTGCAACATCGTGCCCTCAAAATACCACTGTGAAAATAACATCATCAGCTGAGGACAATGATGTTAAGAAGAAAAAAAAAAAAATCTATCCTAAGCAAAAGCTCAATGGGTTTGTCACTGTTGGTCTCTATTTTCCATTCTGGTTTAGTTTATACCATGTCCCCCAGCATGGACTTCCAGTACCAGAATTTCTTTTCTAACACATTTACCTTTGCCCAGGTGAATGGAAGCATACCTTTCTCATGTGCAACGGTAGCCCCTCCTTTGAAGACTTCCACTTGACCTTTCCTAGATTGAATAAAGGCAGCTCCCTAACAGAAGCGCGTCATCTCTGCCCGCGGCCGACAGATGGCGGTAGTGATCGCACGCGGTTGCTGGAGCCGGCTAAACCCCGCACAGTAGTGGTTCTCAACTGGCCAAGGAGCACTCTTGCCCTGTCTGCCCTAGCTTTTGCGGTGTTTACAAACATCAGTGACCCCACTGCATGTCCTTTAAATACAAAACTACAGTTCTGGAAGTGACGATAAGAAGTAGAAGAGGACAATGCAAAGATAGAGACCAAGTGATGAGAAGCAATAAATCCCACAATTGGAGTGAAATGAATCATTCTAAGACATGATAACTGCAAAGGACAAGGTCTATAGGAGGAGCACTGCACCTAAGCAGTGAGCAACAATCAATGAAGGAAATCTCTGAATAATTTTTTTTTTTTTAAAGGAAGAACAAAATAAAACCACAAACAAAACACCTTCTGCAATTAGAGAATAAGCATCACGGTCAGACGCTCATGAGCTTGTCAGAGAACAGTTAGCCTAACATTCACGCAGAAGACTATACAATTTCTTTGAGGCCACGAAGCTGCGGGGCTCAACCTTAAACACATACTGGAATCATGCAAGAAGCTTTCAAGGAGCCGGCCATCCGGGCTGCACGGCGGGCCAGCACTCAGAATCTCTGGGTGTGCGTGCGCCCCAGGCGTCCCCAGTGTTGAAAGCTCCTCAAGGGACCCAATGGGTCACCAAGGGTAAGGACCACTGCCTTCAATTCTAAGCATGGAGAAAATGCAGCTGCTACTGGTTCCATGGAATAAAATCCACTCTGGGGTGTAGATCGACGTGTGACATGCACAGACAACTTAGTAAGGAGTACTTCTCTATGACATCTGTATCTTCAAGGAAACAAATAACCTGCCTCAAGGAATTTTTCTTTTAATAGGCTTGGAGCCGCAGGGGGCAGGGGAGGGTGGGGGAGTAATATGTGTTTCCAGGAAAGAATAGAGCATGCCTTACTTTAAAGGTTTAAAGGAGCTACGCATGCACATATTTGAAGAAAATGTACCACACAACTATGAGCTTCAACCTCTCGTCGTCATTTCAGGGAGTCCATTTAAGAGCACATGGACCCTGTTCAAGACTACAGGAGTTCTGAATACCTGTCCCTTCTCACTTTCATCTCTGAAGGAAGGGACTAATTCCTGATCTACCTACTGATTCAGCGCATTCTAGTTCCATTCCATCTCTTAGAAGTTTTGCATTCAAACAGAGGCGCAGTTCAGTTCTTGACAAAACCCTCCCCCTGCCCCACCCCCATCACTCTCTCTTACCTTATCTGCCATTATCATAGAGGAGCCTCCGTGGATGCCCAGGATGGGGGTGAGAGTCTGAGCTGAAATGAAGTCAAGGATCTGGGCGATGGCCTCCTGATCTGTGTCGTCCGCAAACACCACGCCCTGGATCTTCCGGTCAGACATGAGATCACAGATGCGAGTGATGATGCTCTTTGGGTCTGTCTCATTCATGGCTACCAGCTCCACACGGGGGACCACGGAAAGATGGTGGAAGTCATCTTTCTCGTGGGCATCCTTGATGGCCACCTCGTCGGAAGTGCCCACGAGGATGACAGCGATGCCAATGCTGGGGGGGCTCTTCTGAGAACGAGCCCTGCTGCCTGACACGGCCAGGACAGCCAACACCAACCAGAACTTGGGAGAACAGCACTCTGCTTTGAGCTTCATCTTCAACTCGTCGACTCCCTGAAAACGCAAAGAGAGAATGGTTACATTATGACCCCACTCCATGACCTATCTTGTTAGGGGCTGGATACTGCAAGTCAAGGGCCTGATCTCCTTTCTCTGATCATCATACCCCATGTCTGTCTTCAAGCCTAGTGTCCGATCTCTCCTGTCGGCTAGGCAAAATGGAAGAAAGAAAACGAAGCTTTCAAAAGCATCAGGAATCTTTAAGCAAAACCATGAAAGCTACTGCTATGGGCATCAGCAGCAAACAGAGGCAAAAGAGGGAAAGAGGACACAAGGGGTCCAGGCAATCATGCCAAGGGCACAAATGCAGGAATCTCCAAGAAGGGGTCTCGCTAGTGCTATGGGATCCCTGGCACTTCTACCACAACCCATCCTTGAATTGCTCTTGGGCCAAGGGAATGGCATAGACCAGGCAAATGAGCAGCAAAATGGACTCAGCAGAGGCTAGGAACAAAACATGGTCTGGATAAGCCAGCAATGGGGAGCTACAGAAACATAAGCCCCTTTACTCTATGCTCACCTCAAAGAGGACAAGAGCCTGAAGATTCTTCAACAACTCTAAGTAACTGACTTTTACAACTACTAAAACAAAACAAAACAAACAAACAAAAAAACAAGAAACACATAAAACCAATACATAGACAGTACTTTAAAAAACATCTCAATGGAGCCTAACAATTACCAACAGGGGAAAAAAAAAAAGATATTATCATTCCCCTTTCACAGATGTTAAAGTTAAGGCTCAAAGAAGCTATAAAGTCCAATGCTGTGTACCAATTAAGTGAAACAGACATGAATCCAGATCTTCTGGCTTTTCAGCCAATTTGCATTCCATTGCATTATGCCACACTGCCTCTCCATTGTCATTTTTTTGGGTCTATTATAGTCTATTATCACAAGGAATAGGATTTTTGCTTTTTGTTTTTTTGTTTTTAAGTAGGCTTAAATTCATGACTGTGAGATCAAGACCTGAGCTGAGAACAAGAGTCAGATGCCCAGGGACCCCTATAAGGAATAGTTTTATTGTGAATTGTTATATCAAACTACAGTGATGTGGACAAATACTACTGATATCTAGTAATGTTACAGCCACGTTACAAGAATTTTCCACGGCGTCCTATAGCAGCAACTTCCTTAAGATGACTGACTCCATGTTTGCACAAATTCACCACTGTTTACCCACAACATACTCCTGCCTTTTGCTTCCCCGTATACCCCTAAATCTTACACCGTACACCAGACTGAGGACACGGCTCCCTACAGAGCTTGGTCATTTCTCTTTACATTTCTTGCCATCCCCCAAGGGCTCTTCTTATTTAAATAGAACTCACCCCACTTACATTGTTTTGACTTGTTTTAAGTAATCATTATGGCACATCTGTTATAGTCTGTGCCCTGTGTTAGGCATTTCCTTATAAGCAATCTCTTCGTTCCTCATAGAAATCCTATAAATTAGTCACCTTTATCCCCATTTCTCAAATGGCGAAACTGAAGCTCAAAACAGTTATGTAATTTTCCCAAGGTCAGTAATATTATAATACCAGCATGCCAATACGTAAATATAGCATTTTTGTTCTCCAAGGAAATATTCTACAAACTGTACCCAAAATCAGAAGTCAGGATTCTCATTCTTCTACAAAGATCAAGGATGAAAGTGTGGCTTAATACGTCCTACTTGCTTGACAGAAAAGGTAAGATACCAGAGATCTAAAAACTTTGAGAGTTTGAGAGTTCAACCAACAGAAAGAAAACAATGAGGATATTGAAAAGAAAGATAAAGAAGCATCGGTCTGAGCAGACTGACTGCAAAGGGCATTAAGGATTCAGGTGTGAGAGGCTGGGGACATTTTGTGGCTCAAAAAGCACAAAATCCAATCCAGTTCTTGGCAGAAAAGATTTTGGAACTCTTGCTGTGGTGCTCATCCTTCCACACTGCCAAGAAGGAGAGCTGTATTGATCGTCTATCGCTTCTCAACAAGACAAGTAGTTCAGTGGTTCTCACCTGAGCACAGCTCACTCCTGACAGTTCTCCAGGCTCTGTGAGCCCTGGAAACCCAGGCTGATGAACTGTATCCAACCTAGCAAGAGGTCCAGGGCACACAATCTTCATCCTGGAGTTTAAAGCAAAGCAATGCTGTACGGGGGTGAGCGGCACTAAACATTTGGGGAAGAGAGAGAGGCTGAGCACCTCAAAGAGCTATTCGCAAAATAATAATTATAAGAATAATCTGTTCGATTCCAGAGACTGTCTCTCAAGGACAACCAAAAGATCCTGAATTTGGCAAAACCAGCAGCTAACTTCATTCCAATAATATTCTGCCCTACAGTGACAAGTCCCTAAATCAGATTCCCTCACATTGAAAAGTGGTCTACTCTGCCATGACAGTTTATTAACTTGAATGCACTCTACACTCTCTCCACTCCCATTTTGGTGTTTTATTTGCTCTTTTTGAAATATCTCTTGGTTTCTTCTATTTCTTCTCACACAATATATCAGACTTGGTTATGCAATGGCTAGATGTGATGCCCAAAGAATAGAACCTGGTTTTACAGTGCATTGCTTTTATACTCAGGACAGAGCAGAGCACTTTGCAAAGCAATACATTAAAGCAGATACCAGCAACACAGGGGCAGTGAGACAAACAGAGAAGCTGCTTTGAATACAAACTCAATTTCGCACCTTAGGAGGGGGTCAGTTGAGAGAAAGCATGCTGTCCATTTCTGTCCAAGGTAAGCAAAGTGCTTCTGCTCCTTTCCTGAGACAGACCACAGTGAGTCTTGATGGAGCTGCTCGATGCTGCTTTGCCCCCAACCCTCCACCAGACTTCCCTCTCCCTTGGAAGAACTGAGTGCTGTCGTCTCCGGGCTCTCACGATAGCCTGCATGTTTTTAAATACCTGCTTATTGTAATTATATAATTATGTGACTGCACGTAACTGCCTATCTTAACTAGCTGGTATTCTCCTTGCAAGTAGGGGCTATTAGGCTTAGTCAGCATTTATGGAGCCCTGATCACCTGGCAGACATTGCTCTTGGTGTGGGGGATGGAAGAGGCCCAGGCTCTACCCTCCACAGTCTAAGAGAAGATACACACAAACACCCCTTCTCATTTCTGTTGGCATGCCTGGAGTCTAGCAGGGCTTCACAGACCATAGGGAAGGACTCAACAAACATAAGCCACTGAATTTCTACCATTATAAAACTGTCCACATTTGACCATTTTTATCTATAGTAATAACCTACTTTATATATGATGTATTTATAGTAACATTTGACCTGTAACTTACCATATGCCAGACTCTATTACTGCCAGCTAACTTTCATGTATTAATAAATCACATATAAACACCATAAGTCACACTTTTCCCCTATATTATAAAGGAGGAACCTGATCTTCTGAGAGGTTAAGTACCCGACAAAGTCCACACCACTGAAAAGGGGTGGTATTAAAACGTGTCTGTCCCCAAACCCTTGCTCTTCCCTTTCTGCTGCCTCTCAATATAATAAGAGTGTATGAATAAAATAAAACAGGAATGAATGAATGAACAAAATCACCAACCAACACCCAACTGCACTGTGGCATCAGGTCCGCATGAACTAAGCCTCTGAGGATGAACCAGTCGCCCAATCCTGTCACCATGTCCTCGGCAGGGAAGTCAGGATATATCCCTAACCTAAATACCTGGAAGAGGTCTTGTGAGGATCAAATGGCAGAATGTATATGGGAGTGCTTTGAAGAATAGAAAGTACTCTACAGATGCAAAGGATATTACCTTTAAGTTTCTACAGAAGTTGTTCAAGGAGACTAGCTGTTTGTAAAAGCAGAAAGTCAGCATGTGGGAGGCGGGGTAAGAGAAAGGCAGGCTGAGGCTGAGAGGAATGTTAAGAAGAATGTCACAGGGGGCAAGACATATTAGCTCCTGGACAGATATAACTCCCGGAACAACATGCCCCATAATGGCGTCAGGGTAGCAGCAAGCTCAGCTCGATTACTTGGCTGCACTTGGCTTATCAGTCAAGTGAAGCAAAATTTCAGAGTCATTCAGGCCAAGGTCAGTAATGGGGAGCTCGTCACCCCCAGACCATGATAGCCAGAAATCAGGCACTGGGGTGCACAGGCAGAACCAACAGCAAAGGGGCAGGACTGGAGACATGACTACCCAGTTCCGGTCCCTCTGCTCCCTGAGGCACAAGGCGAGGGGTCACCAGATGTCTGACAAACAGAAGACCACAGCAGCTGTGGTTTGTGCCTCCAGCTGGGACACAGTAACTACAGCAGGAACCAATCCACACTTGGCCCACAGCAACTCCAAGGGAAAATACGTCTGAGAGAGGATCTGGGCCAATCCTGTCCCCAGAGAAAACTGAGTCCTGGGGCAACACCAACAGGAAGGATAAAATGTGATTTAATAGATGATTAACTCAAATTTCCAAGCACCATCCCGTAATGCAGTCAGGACCTTGCTGTTTGGAGTGAACCAATTAAGGAGACTGTGATTAGAATATGACTTGCAGTGAGAGAAATGAAGATTGTAAGTGCCAGAACTAGGCATCAGGTCCAGTTTCTCAAGCTACCAATAAAAACAGGCCTTAGAATTCATAATATTAGGGAGTGTGGGGAAACAAGGAGTCTCACACAGTGTAAGTCAAGTGAAGCATAAATGAGTATAACCTTCCTGGAGGTGGGAATAGCTATCAAAATTTTAATACCAAGATACAGTCCAAATGTGAAAATATTAGAAGGGACAATGAGAGATGTCACATACAGGTACCAAAATGTTACAATAATCATAATCATACCAGAATCTTAACATCTAGGCTTAACATGTGTGAGGTAGGAGCTAAAATACCTGGGGAGAAACAGATAAATCCAACAGACAAACTATAAGCAATGGCATAAATGATCAAAAACACAAAGCCTGAGGGGCGCCTGGATGGCTCAGTGAGTTAAGTATCAGACTCTTGACTCTGGCTCAGGTCATGATCTTGGGGTTGTGAGATCAAACTCCGAACCAGGCTCCCAGCCGGGCATGGAGCCTGCTTTCAGATTCTCTCTCCCTCTCCCTCTCCTCCTGCCCCACCTCTCGCTGTTTGCCTCAAAAACAAAAACAAACAAACAAACAAACAAAAAAAAGAAAACAACAACAACAACAAAATAAAGCCTGAGTCATAAGCTTGTACTACTTCAGAAATCCAGATAAGCATGTACAATACAGAATATATATTCTTTTGAAGTACATGGAAAATATTAAGTTTACGAAAATGACTCAATAAATTCTAAAGAATCAATATGAAACAACTGCCATTTTTCTATAACATGACTAAATTACTATGGACTCTGAGGAACTAACTGAAGGTTTTGGAGGGGAGGGGTTGGGAGGTGGCATGAGCCTGGTGGTGGGTATTAAGGAGGGCACATATTGCATGGAGCACCCAATGAGGTGCATAAACAATGAATTCTGGAACACTGAAAAGAAATTTTAAAAATAAATAAAAATTTAAAAAAATTTAAAAATAAAGGTAGCTAAAAAAAAAATCACATATTCAAAAACCTTTTTAAAACTTAGAACCAAGTAACTCTAAAGTGACAGAAGAAATTACAAGAAACTAAAAAGTTCTTTGAACAGAGTAACAATGGAAACATTAAATATCAAAATTTCTAGAGCACAATTAAAACAATTGACAGAGAAGTCTATGCCTTTAAATATTTAAAATAAAACATAAAATGAAAAATAATTAACAATTACCTGAATCAACCTTAGGGAGAAATTAAATAATAAAGATAAAAGCATAAATTAATGAAACACAAGGTAAATGTAAGAAAAAACAAAACCAAAAACTAATTGCTTAAAAGACTATCATAGACAAAGTTCTGAACAAGACAAATCACAGAAAATAGAGAGAAAATGTAAATTAAATTGACAATGAAAAGGGGACAATGTGTGTGTGTGTGTATGATGGAACATTGAAAGTAATAAAAGTATATTATGAAAATGAATTGCTTTTAAAACTTAATGTATAAATACCTAATAAAAAAAAGCAAAAGAAGGTTCAAGAAGATATAGAAAATTTGAATACACTAATAATCATTAAAGAAAATAAAATGGTTATTAAAGTCTCCCAGTTATAATTTTCCAAAACCAGTCTACCATCCACGCACTCAGCCTTTGCCAAAATAAGAACAGGTATGCATGGTTTTATAGATGAGGACTACCAAGCTTTTTTTTTAAATAATTATATTTATGTATTTTAGAGAGAGAGTGAACAAAGAGGGAGAGGAGCCAGGAGAGA
Organism: Mustela nigripes; assembly: GCF_022355385.1. Lineage (NCBI taxonomy): Eukaryota > Metazoa > Chordata > Mammalia > Carnivora > Mustelidae > Mustela > Mustela nigripes. The sequence continues at coordinate 56,878,443 of NC_081562.1, forward strand.
GGGAGAGAGAGAATCCCAAACACACCACATGCTGAGCATGGGGCCTTACGGGCATGATCTCATGACTCTGAGATCATGACCTGAGCCACAATCAAAAGTTGGAAGTTTAACTGATGAGCCACCCAGATGCCCAGAGGCCTACCAAACTTTTTTTTTTTTTTTAAAGATTTTATTTATTTATTTAACAGATCACAAGTAGGCAGAGAGGCAGGCAGAGAGAGAGAAGGAAGCAGGCTCCCTGCTGAGCAGAGCGCCCAATGCGGGGCTTGATCCCAGGATCCAGAGATCATGACCTGAGCTGAAGGCAGGGGCTTTAACCCACTGAGCCACCCAGGTGCCCCTACCAAACTTTTAAGTAAGAAGTGGAGAGCCTTGTTCTTGTAAGTTGAACAAAATAGAAAAACAAAGGAAGTTTAGTTCTAAATCCAGATAAAGTACAAGAAAAGATTATCATCTTTCACTTATAAACATAAAGGTAAAAAAAAAAATTCCAAAGAAAATATTAGCTAAACAAAAAAAATAGTATATTTTAATAATAATAATAATCAGGGTGGCTGGGTGGCTCATTGGTTAAGTGTCTGCCTTTGACTCAGGTCATGATCCCTGGGTCCTGGAATCAAGTCCCACGTAGGGCTCCCCATTCAGTGGGGTGTCTGCTTTTCCTTCTGCCCCTCTCCATGCTTGTGCTTGCTCTCTCTCCCTCTCTCTCTCAAATAAATAAAATCTTTTAAAAAAATTAAAATAAAAAAATAAAAATGATCATAATCATAATCAAGTGTGGTTTATACCAGGAATGTAAGGATGGCTTAACTTCAAAATATAAACCAAAATAATTTACCACCTTAATGGATTAAGGGAGATATTTACATGACTATCTCAAAAAAAAAAAATGATGGAAACACACTTGATTAAGGGAAAAATCTATTTATAATATAAATGTTAGTGTATGTTTTTAAAAAATTCTTTGATACTAGGAAATGGAGAAGATCATCAATCTTTACCTGGTACAAAAATATACTAAAGACTTGATCATATTTGTTTTGGCATTCAGGAAAAAACAAGGTTAGTGCTATCACTACTACTAGAAATTTTGGTAATAAAAGAAGTCAAGAAAACAAAAGGGTTTTTTGTTGTTGTTGTTGTTTTTAAGATTTATTTATTTTAAAGAGAGAGAGAGTGTGTGTGTGTGAGTGAGGGGAGGGGCAGAAGGAGAGGGAGAGAGAATCTCAAGCAGATTCTCCATTGTTTGTGAAGCCTGACCCAGGGCTCAATTTCATGGCTTCAAGATCATGACACCAGCTGAAAACAACTGAGCCACCCAGGCACCCAGAAAACAAAAGTTTTGAAGAATAAGAAGGAAAGAAAAATAAACTAGCATTATATAAAGATATGATGATTCTTTACTAGATAATCCAATAGAATTTAAAAACTATTATTTTTAATAAGGGTAGGGTATGATTGCTGGATAAACAATACTCTTAGAAAACATCAACAGCTCTCTTTTAACCAACTAGAAAACATGATAGTCATAACAGCAAAAGAAAATCTAAACTATTTAGGAATTAACAAAGAATACATAGGAACTCTGGAGAGAACATTTGAAACTCTTTTCAGGGGTATGAAAAAAAGGCTTGAACAATGTAATCATATACCTCATTCACTGATGTGATTACACTATTACAGAGTTCTGTTTTCTCCCTAATTAATCTATAACTTCAAGTCAATCCTATCAAAATTTAAAAGCAAGATTTTTAAAGGATTTTTTTAACTTATTCTAAAATGTATATGGAAGATAAAGGTATGGAAATAACTAATTAATTATATAAGATGTCCTTATCTGAGCCAGTAATAAAAGTGTGCTATGAACAAAGAAGTATGATTAACTCTACTCTGCAGAACAGATCCAAAATCAAATTTTTTAATTAACATAAATTAAATTTAAGTTCCAAGTCAATTTTGAGTCATATTTTCTAAATTCAAATTTAGAGGAGCAGAGAAAATGCTGAACCAAAAAGGTACTTTTGACTCAGAATGCTTAGCTCAGGAAATAAATGTGTTCACCAACCATCTGATACAGAAAGTGTGAATATCACAGATGTCAAACATGTACTATCTAATGCTATTCTGAAATACAAAACCAATATATACTTCTAGCAAATGAATTACAATGCTGTCTATATATTCAGGTCATTTGGAAACCCAATTTCAATCCTCCAAATGCATTTAGGGTCTGCTAACTATCATCTAAACATCATCTAAATCTGTAGAAATAACATATAAAAGGCATGAATCTTTGATTTCAGTTGGCTTAAACCTAAAATTTCTCTCTGCATTATTATTCCCTCTGCATTGTTGTTTCCTTCAATCTCACACTATTACCATCAATCACTATGCTCTTAGAGCTTCTGAACTCTATAGACCCTGCCCTTTCTTCAGAAAGGAACCCAGTAAGAAATCCTGGTAGTTTGGGCAGTGGGGGCAGGTGCTAAGACTCTGTACTCATGAATCTGGTGATGAAAGAAAAGTCTACCTAAATATCCCATGAGCATACTGAATCCATTTTTAATGTAGTGACCAGCATGCCAATAAACAGTCCTGTTAGGGTATGTACTTATCTAAAGACACTCCTGTGCAGAACCAACCCCAAATGCATTTCAACATACCATAGCCACAATGATTATAGAAAATCAAAGAAAACAGGGACTTAGTTAACTTGCTACTGGGAAAGTGTTTTATCAGAGAAGAGCAAGACAGATGAGAGAGGGAAAACATAGAGGTAAACCCGTGACCCAGCAGATGAACCATTAAGTCCTCTTAAACAACGCAGGCAAGAATGCCCTTTCCAAAGACCGCCAGTCCTTTTAACCCCTGTGTGAAGACACCCTCATCACTGCAAAGGACTAATGTCGCACTGAATTCCTTGGCAGATAAATTTTCTTTCTTAGGACTTCTGCTGAATAAGAGCCTTCTTGTTCTTATTTGGTCCAAGCCGACCTACCATCTGAGCACTTTCCTTGTCCTACAACACTTCCAGTGGCTAAATCTGGGCTTTTTGATCTGAGCTGTTCCTTCCTGCTTTATGTACAAAGCAGAAGGATTGCTTCTACTGTCACCCAAGTTCTTAACACAAGGGTTGCACAGATAACTAACAAAGGATTATAGATCACTTTCTGTGTGTGCATTTTAATAGAAATGTGTAATACAAACGTAGATGATTATCTGTACTCTCACCAGCAACAGTTCATTCATGGGGTTTTTTTCCCCCTTTAATATTCTGCAAGAGCAGACACCAAAATTGTTCAAAGTTTCTCTTCTAACATCTGCACATGGTTCTTAATTATAATTAATTCATATGCCTCAAAGGACAGTGTGGGCAGCCCTGCTGAAATCCAAACCTTTTGAAACCTGATTCTGATGACTACCATTTGGCAGCTGATTAGGGCAATTGCATATATTGGTTTAACAGCAAAATAGCATTTCCAAGTGTTAATAAAAATTATTGGCTTGTCACTGACTATTAAGGAGGAGGGGGATGAGCAGTGCAAATGGGTGATGGATGACAAAAAGAGAAGCACAGGACAGAGCAGCAGGAAAATCTCAACTGGGAAGGAGGTCAAAGGAAGATATCAGGAAGGCAACTGTGAGCCAGGGATGGGGCTGGGCTCTAGACCTATAGACACTTACCAAGAAACACTGGTGTTCTCAGGTACAAATAAATAACCTGTGTTAAAAAAAAAGACCTAAGTAATGGGTGTTGAAAATGGCCATGTCCAAGTCCCCCAAGGTGACCTGCTCCACTGCTTCAGTATATTCCAGCCACTATAACCATCAACAAAACCTCTACTGTAAACCACAGTGCCACCAAGCAACAAGAATCTTGCTGTGTTGTGCTGGGCAGAAGAAAGCTGTGGAGTTAAAAACACATGCTTTACACTTACTGCTAGCTTGCTGTGCAATCTTGGGTCGGTTTTCTTGGCCTCTCTGACCCTCCGCCCACTCATCTGTAAAACGTGAGACTCGTCGCTGCTTTCACAGGATTCTGGTGAAGACTGGCTGATTTGACAAGTGTTTATTGAATGTTTTCTATGTGCCAGATAACATGCTACAAGGTGAATCCAACACTGAATGTGATACAATCTACAAGAAGCCTTCAGTATCATGGCCAAGACAGAAAAAAGGCAGGAAATTACAGTACGATGTGACAAAAGCTATAATAGAGCATGCCCAGGGCACCACAGAAGTCCATCTAATTCTGCCTAGGATATCAGGAAGAAACAATACACCGAAATTACAAAAATAACAAAATATATGGGACGCTTGTATGGCATGGTTGGTTAAGTGTCCAGCTCTTGATTTCAGCTCAGGTCTTGATCTCAAAGTCATGGGATCCAGCTTCACCTGAGTCAGTCTCTGCACTTCGGGGGTGGGGTTAGGGGAGTCTGCTGGAGATTCTCTCTCCCTCTCCCTCTGCCCTTCCCTGCCTCTCTCTCCAACCCCCTCATTCAAATAAATAAGTAAGTAAATAAATAAATAAATCCTTCAAAATATATATATATAACAAAATATTAGTTAGAAGGGTATTATGACACAGTGAAGAAAGCAAGCCACTGATGTTTGCCATGGAAATTTACATCCACAGAAGTGTGTTAGAATCCCATGAACTTTGCTTTAAGTGATACTATGCATACAGAGTTCATTTCTCGTGTTTCAGAGAACTGCACTAAATTCTCAGTATTATTTTTGACTTTTTAAGGGCTGTGCTATAATAAGAGTATGTACTATCTTCCTGTTAAAATCTAATTACACATGCCTTAGAATTTTCTAAGACAGTCCCTTGGATCCTGTGAATGTGAACTTTGGTATAATACCTGCTAATAAAATGATACTGACACAAGCGCAGGAAAAAAGATCTAGAAGTCAAAGAGATCTAGAACTGAAATCTGGATTTGACACTTTGTGGGGAGGGGAGCCAATAACTTAAATTATCCAGACCTCGTTTTCTTCATTAAAAAATGGGGGTGTTTATCCTCACCTCACAGAGTTGTTGTGAATATTAAACAATTTACTTGAAAGCATCCAGCAAATAGTAGGTACCTGACATTTATTCATTGAATGTGAATATACTCTGTTCAGAGGGAGAGAAGGACTTTCTTTTGCCTCAAATTACTTAGAAAGGAGTCTCTCTCTCACACCATCCTCTTTTGCTTCCACAATATCCATTGACCTTAGAAATGGGTTGTTTTAGAAAGTTAGCCTGGCCTCACACTTATGAGAATGTCAGATAGATAGATGGAGGGAGGGAGGGAGGGAGGGATGGACAGATAGATGGATAGATGCACAGTTGCATAGATGGATGGATGGATGGATGGATGGATGGATGGACAGGTAGATAGATATCTCAAGCATCAATATCAAGGGCTAGCAAGGTTATAGAATGCATGTGAGACTCTCACACATCACTGTGGTTATGAATGGTGTACACATTCTGGAAGACTGTTTTTAGAATTCAAATAATGTTGAACAAGTTTACCGTGTAGACTGGCTCTCCAAGGTATTTACCTAACCAATGTGAAAACTTTTATTCTGCGAAACACTGCATGCAACTGTTTAAACAATACCTTTTCAGAGTTGCCAAAAACTGAAAACCATCTATATATCTTTCAGTGGATTAGTACATAAACTATGGTACAAATAGCCAGGCACTACCCAATGATAAAGAGAGCTACTGAGGCACACAACAACATGGGTGAATCTCAAAGGCAAAATAGTGACTGAATAGAGTCAGATTTAAAATGTTGTATATGGCATAATACCATGTATATAAACATTCTCAGGAAGATTAAAAATGACACCAATGGAAAACATACCAATGGTTGTCACATGTCAAAACATATTAGGGTTTGGGGAGGGTGTGGCTATAAAATGGCAGCAATAGGGAGTTCTGATACCCTAACTGTGCTGATAAATCTAAACCAGTGTTTTAAAAATCACAAGCCTGTATATTTTTTTAAAGTCAATTTTACTGTGTATTAATTTAGAAAGTCAAGTGATATTACTAAAATTGTTCTCTAAAAAACTAGTCTATAAGTAATAAACTGATATCCAATATAAATAATATTTAAGTCCTCCCACCGGGCAGCACCTACTTCCTCCTTCTCCCCACCAGCCACCAAACAACCATCAAATTTTGTGCAAAGTAATATAACAACTTCAGCAACATCAAAACACTCACATCATCACTCACTAACAATGATTCTCCCTGCATGGAGAACCCAAGTCTCACTACTCTGGCTAGTAAGATGTCTTTCCAGCAAACCTTACTGAAGTTAAGGCAAAGATCACGTCCATGTTCCTTGTCTATCTCCCATTCCTAGGAGAGTGCCTGGCATAGGGCAGGTGCTCAATAAACATTTACTGATGACAGCTCATGAATGAACCAATGAATGAGTACCTAAGAATACCACAATGAATTGCCTGTCTCCAGCAATACTGACATAGAAATGAAGGCACTGTTTTAGGTCTTTCACTCCCCAAGGCTTATAACATGAAGGAAAATACTACCAACCCCAACACCATTTCCAATTTCTTGAAACCATATAGGAATCATTCCTAGGTCAAAGTTGTTAGCTGATAATTGCTTAGGTACCTGAGTGTTTATTTGCATGTGTACATACTTATGTGAATCAATGCCTGTATGAATGACTTATGCATATGTACATAATCAGCCCTCTTACTCTTGGCCTCTGAGCTCTAAGATGATTCTGCTGATGAAACACAGCAGCCATATGTGATCCCACCTTCACTTGGAGCCTACATTTAAAACAAGATGCTGAGGCCATAAAAGACTTCACAGAAAGCACAAGAGCAGGGCCGGAATCAATAGGGAACAAAAGCTACACTATTCAAGCTGGCTGTGAATTAGGCCAACTCTAGACATACTCATATATTCCTTAATATAAAATGCAAGTTTTATTACTACCATCCATAGACATATTTGTTGACCACACAATCAATCATAACTGAACTCTGACCTTGTTTAAATCCCTCTAACAACACGTGTGGAATTGAGCATCTCCTCAGAGAATTAATCATAAATTGAAACATGACTCTAATTTTCCTTCCTCTTCTTCCTCTCTTCCCCTTCCTCTCAGATTACTTTATAACAATGCTGTAGCAGAGGGACACAGAACTGAAGATCAGGAATCTCAAGCCCAATAACAATTCTGCCACCAACCAGCCACGTGACTTAGAAAGAATTACTCAACCGCTCTGTGGCTCTATTTCCTTATCAAGGAAGAACGGCTGGTTGCTCTCCGAATCTCTTCTAGCTTTAAAAAATCTATAAATCCCTCCATCTTCCATTTCCCCCTCAAGCTCAGTGCTCTACTTTTCTTGACTCTGAGCCTTGGGAAGCAGACCTGTCTGAAGCCCATCAACAAGCTTCCTCATTGTCTGGCTTCTAGTTGGGTTTGACCAATGGAGTGCACCAGCTAGAGCTCGGGGGAACAAAAAGACCAGTCTAGGGCATTTACCATTCATTCTTCCTTCCCCACAGGTCTGCTACGGGTTGGTTGTATCACGTGACTAAAGATCACAGTTTCCCTAAAATGACTCTCTCCGCATGGCTCTCTCCACACAGCACCCTCTCCAGATTCCAGAAATTGCTCCCACTTTCCTCCTCGGAGACTGCAGATGGTAAGAACTATACCAAGTTGCTTCTAGCTCTGGGACACTGCATTACTTCTCGTAGTTTCTATGCACTGTCCACATCTTAGTAAACAGTCATTTTTTTAACTCAATTCAAACTAAACCAATTCAGGGTGTCATCTGTTTCCTGCTCTAATCATAAATAATACAGATTCCTCCCACATTCCATGAGAATGCTTAGGTACCTCTCTTAGCTTCAAAACAGCAGAAACAGAATCTGATTCGACCACCCCCCCCACCACTAGAATAAAGTATAGCCTCTCTTGATAAAGCTTTCTGCTTATGCTCAAGCCCTGGTTAGCAGCATCATAAGCAGCAATGCTCTCCAAGTGCCCAGCCCTCTGCAAAGGATGAATAAACATCTGTAGAATATTCTAAGAGAACAGCCTTTAGAAGAGAACATTTTGAGAGTGAGGAATGTTAAAAAAAAAAAAAAATCGGGAATCAGAAAAACACACCAAGCAATTATCAGAATGACTACAAAGCACAGTCCAGAGAAAGGCAGAACATTTTCATGAAGGAAAATGTGGTCATTTTTTTTCTTTTTTTTTTTTCAAGATTTTATTTATCTATTTGCCAGAGAGAGAGAGAGAGAGAGAGAGCACGCACAGCAGAGGCAGAGGGAGAAGCAGGCTCCCCTCCAAGCAAGGAGCCCGATGTGGGACACGATCCCAGGACGCTGGGATCATGACCTGAGCCGAAGGCAGCTGCTTAACCAAATGAGCCACCCAGGCACCCGAAAATGTGGTCATTAAATGGGACTTCACACTGCTGAAGAAACAGACTGGTTAATGAAACCCTAACATCTTTTTTTTTTTTTTTTTAATTTTCTCTTTGATTTGGTTGGAATCCGCTGCAAGGGAAAAAAAATGGATTTTAGAATCAATTTCCCCTGACAAATTATAAGCCAAAGCATAAACCAAGAAATACAGTAACACAAGAAAACACAAAGGCGATACTTCAAGTCAATATGTGACAGTTCACTTGGCAGTTTTCCCTTAATATGCAGAAGTTAAAACAGAAGAAGAATGAAAAAATGTCTGAATCCTTGCTGTAACCCTAATAATGGAGTCACAACTTGGTCACCCTTCAAATTTTATATTGTTTTAAAGAACACACATAGCCACTGTCTCTGAATCTGGAACTTTTATACTGCTGGAACAGCATGTATATCTGGCCTGAACTACCATGTCCGCCATCATCACAGAAATGGCAGGGACAACAGGCACGGTCTGCACTCCTTCCCATGCCCCACGAAGGCCAAACGAAGCTCCTGCCTAACCCAACTCCATTACGAGCCATGCCGGAATCCACGGGCAGAGGTCTGGACATCCACATACCAGGAGTGTACTCAGGGTATCTCTGACTTTCCAATTTTAACTTAGATTTTCATATATAAGACAGATGCTTCTGTGGTGATCATTTCACAGTATATGTAAGTCAAGACGTTCTGCTATCTCCCATTATATCTCTGTAAATGGGAGAAAATTAGAATTTGAGAGCAGGATCCTGACTTACAACCCCACACCAGAGCCCCAATCCCTTTCACCTCAAAAATCCAATGAATCGACAAATTCTTATTGAGGCCCATGGTGTGAATCACAGTGAGGTGTTCCAAGGAGGCTGGGCCTGGCGTCTGCCCACAAGGACACGCACCCGGGCACGGAGACAAGACACACCCAGTTCCCCCAACCCTGGAATGACGCATGGCAGAAAGGTAAGCAGGGAAACACTGCTCTGGGCTTGAGTCCTGAGGACGACTTCATCCGGAAGCAGCTCTGAGGGAATATAAGGTGAGGAGGACATGGGCCCGAGTGAAGGCACCCAAGTGAGGCGACACTAAGGCAGAAAAGGAGGGAGGCACAAAGCTTGTTCGGGATGGGCAACAGCATGACCTGGCCAGCAGCTAGAGTCCATGGAAAGGGCAGTCTGGGGAGAAGGCTGAAAAGATATGCACAGGAATGTGGGTGCTCGGCGAAGGTGCTTAGAGACTCACTGCCAAAGTGGCAACAAAAGGAGATACAAGCACGCATGGGTGGCTCAGATGGTTGAGCATCTGTCTGCCTTCAGCTCAGGTCATGATGCCAGGGTCCTGGGATCGAGTCCCATGTTGGACTCCCTGCTCAGCAGGCTGTCTGCTTCTCCCTCTGCCCCTGCCCTTGCTTGCTGCTTGTGCTCTCTCTTTCTCTCTCAAAGGAAGTCTTTTTGTTTAAAAAAAAAAAAAAAAGGAGATAACAAGAACAGGAAGGAAGGGAAGGGACAGACCTCCATCACTACACCCAGTTCATTCTCAACTTCCAAGGCGAAGGAAACGGCAGCTGCCTTGAAGAGCTGTTTGGGACATCAGCGGGGCTGACTTACTACAGCACCCAAAGTCCACGTCTGCCTCCTGGTAACAGTGCCATGGTTAGAAGTTAAGACCCCAATTTCATAAGGATTAAGAAACCGAAGCACTTATGAAATGTCATTCAGGGAAGTTCCTGATGGAAAGAGTATTCATGGAAACAGTCCTCTTCTCCACGCGAATGTTTCCCTGTGGTGACAAGAAGCTAAATATGGCGACCCTGGGCTACTGCCTGCACCTGTCCGGGAACTCCAGACTCCTCTTTCCCCTCACCTCCATCCTGAGTCTGCTCCCCCAGCTCTTCTGTGTGTTCCTGTCACCAGCCTCTTCAGCCTCGGTGAAACCCTCACGGAAACCCCACAGCCTCACCTCACGAAGGGATGAAACCCTTCATCCTCAGGCCACCTTTGTATACTTTTCAGCTCCTCCCTGGCCTCACTCTGGCTGATGTGTGTGCACATGTGTGTGTAAAAGAGAGAAAGAATGTCTCATCTTCACTTATTCTGTCTTTCCTACTCCATCCCCTTCATCTCATGCCTCACCTTGCTTCTCACATATCTTCTCTTTTTCTTCACATTTCCTTTTCTAGAGTTCTTTCTGAGTGCTTTCACCCTTTTATCCACGCCATTTGATTAGAACTACCTGGACACAAGTCACAAGTCACACGTGTGGGAACAATTCTAGCTGCCTCCTTTTTTTCTGCTGTTATAGTTGTCCCTGGATGTGTTGACAAGATATATCATTTGCTTCTTCCCCGTTGCCCCATCCCTCCCGCCACCTGCCCTTTCTGCATCTCCTAAGTCAGCCCACACCTGGCAGCCTTTTGCTCTACTCTCTAACTTTCTCTGGACCACTCTTTCTTTCCTCACCCTGCCTCTCCAGAGGGCTTCGTTTCCACCCAGCATTTAACCACAACCCTCCACTTTCCCGTTCCCCAACCCAGCCTATGACTCAAATTCTCCTCATTCCTAAGCTATAAAGAGAGGCCTAGTTTTACACCTGTATCCATCTCTTTGGTTAACTGCCCTCACTTCAAGGTTAACACATCTGAAATGTTTCCACAGCTCCTCAGGTGCCCTTGTCCTTTCCCCTTGCCTAATTCATGTTCAGGTCTAAGACAAACCCTCAGTTTTAGCACCAAAATCTTCCTTCATCACCTGATGCAATGTCCTAATGGTTTCATACAACCATCTTTTCCTCTGACTTCTTCTCACACTCCACATCAAAATATCCCCACTGGAATCACCTTCCTCTGTTGACAAAACTATGTTTGTCTATCTTTAAACTCTGCCATCTTCTTTCCTCTTCTCCTCTTCCCTTCAGAATCTACTTGGAGATACAGGGATATGGGCCGATGGGACATAACTGATCCAGCCTGGGCTCCACAGAGTTTAATGAAAGGAGCTGCTAAGTCTTTACCCTCGCATCTAATTAATCATTCATGCCTTGAAATTCAGTCATTCTTCCACAAGTCATGTGATTATTCATTCCCACACCAATTCTCCAAATTTCCATCTGTCTCCTCACCAAGAGTCAACATGGCTCTTTCTTACACAAATTTCTCTAGGAGACAGACAAAGAAATAATGCAGGGATCAACTAGTTATATATGACACAAAGAGTACGTGTCACATTTGCCAAGAGGAAGGGGACAGAGTGGGTGCCACAGGGTGACTCTGGGCTTATCGAGAGCATTTTCCCAGGAGACCTGTACTTCAGAGGAAGCAGAAAAGCTCTGGTCCGGGATGTGTGAGAGCAGGGAAGCAGGTGAGCTAAACATCAGGAAGCTCCCTGGGATTGGTGTAGACCAGAGAATAAGTATAAGGCATCAAAGCAGGAAATCCTAGCTAATCCAGGAGAAGAAAGAACAGCCAAGTCAGTCATAATGACAAACAATTTTTTTTTCAAATTTGGCAAATATGATTTTTTTTTCTTAAAGAGGCATCGAGAAATAGTGGGAAAAGTCCTGGATTTGAAATAAGACTTACTATGTGACCTTAAGCTCATCACTTGGTCTCACTGAACCTCAGAGAAGTAGCTCATCTCCAAAACATGAACAACAATGCCTATTTCTGAGGGTTGTGAGACTTACATGAGAAAATGGGTATGGATGTAGCTTACAAATTGAAAGGTACTACATGAGTATATAGGTTTGTTATTATTAAATGGTACTAACAAATTATTCACTCATACCTATACCAGCATGTAAATTTTAACTAATAATAAAAATTTTTTTGGTCAATTATACTGAGGTATAAGTTGCACACATTAAAATTTGCCAGGTCAAGAAGGAACCTGGTGGCTCAGTCAGTTAAGCATCTGACTCCTGTTTTTGCCTCAGGTAATGATCTCAGGGTTGTGAGATCAAGCCCCGCATGGGGCTCCAAGCTCAGCAAGGAGTCTGCTTGAGATTCTCTCCCAAAATAAAGAAATTTCTTTTGATTTTTAGTATTTATTTATTTATTTATTTATTGGAGAGAGAGAGGAGAGCATGAACAAGTGTGTGTTTGTGCATGGCAGAGGGAAAAGGAGAGAAGGGGAGGGAGAGGGAAAAGCAAACTCCCCACCCAGCATGGAGCCAAGTCCGGGATCAATCAATCGCACAATCTTGACATCATAACCTGAGCTGAAACCAAGAGTCAGATGTTCAACTAAGTGAGCGCCCCAGACAACTCAAATAAAGCAATTAAAAAAAGAAAAAGAAAACAAACTTTGCCCTTTCAGGTATATAGTTCTATAAGTTTTGACAAACTATGCAGTATGTAAGCACCACCATAATCGAGACCTAGAATATTACCATCACCATCTTAATAGTGATGAGAGAATTGTATGCTATTATGGTAATTAATATTACCATATTACCATCACCATAAATCATCATCAGGGAACCCAAAACGTTCCCTGTGCCCCCTTGTAATTAATACCTTCTGCACTTTTTCACCCCCTGGCAACCACTGATCTGACTGCTGTCCCCATAATTTTGTCTCTTCCAAAATATACTGTACATGGAACCACCATACCCTATGCAGCCTTTTTAATCAGATTTCCTTCACTTGAAATAATGGCTTTTGAGCATCCTCAATGCTGTTGTAAGGATCAGCACTTTCTCCTTTTTAATTAGCAAGTGATATTCCTTTGTACGGATGTGCCACAATAAGTCGATCCATTCACTGTAGATGGACATTTAGGGTGTTTCCACTCCTGGTGATTACGGATAAAGCTGCTACAGCATTCACATGTAGTTCTCACTGTAAACATGTTTTCATTTCTCTTAAGAGAATACCTAGGGTTGGGAATGCTGGGCTACATGGTAAGAACAATTTTAACTTTTAAACAGATTTTTCCAAAGTGGCTACACCATTTTGTATTCCCACTGATAGTTCTTCCATATTTTTGCCAACACTTGGTCTTATAGCTTCCTTCCTCTCCTTCCTTCTTTCCCTTCCTTTCCTTTTCCCTTTCCCTTTCTTCCTTCCTTCTCTTTTTTTTTTTTTTTTCAAACATCATCCATCCTACAGGATGGTTAGTATATCTCATTGTGATTTTGATATGAATTTACTGCCAGCTAATAATGATGAGGATGTTTTCAAGTGTTTGTTTACTATTGTCTCTGTCCTGGCTAAATGTCTTTTGCCCATTTTTTAATTGGGTTGTTTGTCTTACTGTTGAGTTGTGAGGTTTCTTAATATATTCTAGAAACAATATCTTTATGTATGCATTTTGTACATATTTTCTCCTGCTCTGTGGCTTATCTTATCATTTCCTCAACAATGCCTTTCAAAGAACAGAAGTTTTTATTATTAATGAGCTCAATTTATTAATTTTTTCTTTTATGGTCATGCTCTTTGTTATCTAGTTAATCCTTCCCTAAACCAAAGACACAAAATTTTTTCTCCCAAAAACATAAATATTTTTAAAGACTTTATTTATTTATTTATTTATTTGAGAGAGTGAGAGAGCACAAGTGGGGGGGCGGGCAGAGGTAGAGGAGTAAGGAGAATACCTGCTGAGCGGTACTCAATCCTGGGATCCTGGGGTCATGACCTGAGCAGGCAGATGATTAACCGACTGAGCCACCCAGGCGCCCCAGTTTTGTATTTTCTGGTGATAGTTCTATGACACATTCTAAGTTAATTTTTCACTTAGCATACAATTCTCTCTTTTTTTGTCAAAATAAATTGACTATATATGTGTGGGTCTACCTATGAGCTCTCTTCAGCCTGACTGATCTTTATGTCTCTTCTTATGACAATACCACATTATCCTGATTACTGTTGCTTTGTAGTAAGTCTTAAAATCAGACAATATCTGTCCTCCAATATTACCCTTTTATTCAAATTGTTCTGACTTCTTTTGCTTTTCAGGATAAATATTAGAATCAGCTGTCAATTTCTACAAAAAATATCTTGCTGGGATTTTTATTGTGCTTATGCTGGGTCTATACAAAAATTTGAGAGCTAATATCTCAATACTAAGTCAGATATTTTATAAAATTTACCCCTAAAAATCTCTCTCTCTCTTTTTTTTTTTTTTTGGATTGAAATAGGCTTATTGTAGGAGGAGCAACCAAAAGAAATTAGGGATTTCTTTTCCCTTTTTTTTTATTTAAAAATTTTTATTTATTTATTTGACAGACAGAGATCACAAGTAGGCAGAGAGGCAGGCATAGAGAGAGAGAGGTAAAAGCAGGCTCCCTGCTAAGCAGAGAGGCCGATGTGGGGCTTGATCCCAGGACCCCAGGGATGACCTGAGCCGAAGGCAGAGGCCTCTACCCACTGAGCCATCCAGGCGCCCCTTCCTTTTTTTTTTTTTTTTTTTTTTTTTTGAGGTATAGTGATTCAGTATTTGTATATGAATGTTTATGATGTCATAATTTATTTTTATATTGTAATTCCTAATTATTTATTGATAGAATATATAAGTACGATTAATTTTTATATATTGACATTGTACCCTGTGATGTCACTAAACTTCCTTATTTTTTAGTAGTGGGTTTTTTGGTATATTCTTTGCCACCTTCTACCCAAATGATCACAAATAAGCAGTTTTAGTTTATTTCCTTTTACTTCTTTTTCTAGTTTTATTAAACTAAGACCTCCAATACAATTTTTCACAGGAAAGGTACAAGGAACATCCCGTTTTGTTCCTAATCGTAGAGGTAAAGCATTCAGTCTTTCAGTATGAAGTAGGATATTACTTGTAGGGCTTTTGTGGATGTCTTTTTTCAGGTTAAGGAAGTTCCTTTCTATTTCTAGTGTAACAAAATCGTTTAATTGTGCATATGTATATGTAATCAGGGTTTATATTTTTGTTGTTGTTGTTACTGGTTTCCTTCACTGAAAATATTTTTTCCATCTTTGCTTCAAGAGTCCTTCTATGAGCTTGGCTGCTCATAGAGACTTGAGAGAAGGGAGCAGTGCATTTAAATTAGCACCTTTGATGGGTGACTTTAGTTAGAGTCTGTGAGACTGACTAAAAGAAAGTAAGCAGGCACCAAGGAGATTACAGCTATTCACGTAGGAGAGAATCAGGCCATAAAAAAAATTGCTGGAGAGGAGATAATAGATCTGAAATTGGTGAAAAGTAAAATGCCGTAAGATGCAGAGAAGGTGGGAGTCTAAAATTGTATTAAAATTGTCCTCTACACCGACATCTGTGGCGTAGTCAGTGATGGGAGACAATTTTGGAAGTAAATTCTATGTGTTTTATACCAATTTCCAAGGGTCTGCACTACAGAGTTGTAGAAAATCTGGTAGACAATGGAAGATAAACACTAAACCACAGAAAAAGGGCAATCAGGGCCAAACAAAACAAAACTGAGTTAAGTGTCAACTACAGGAAGATGAAATCTCTCTCTATATTGAAAACACAGAGCTCCTGGGTGGCTCAGATGGTTAGGCGTCTCCCTTCGCCTCGGGTCATAATCCCAGGGTCCTGTGATGGAGTCTCGCATGGGGTTCCCTGCTCAGTGGGGAGCCTGCTTCTCCCTTTGCCTCTCTCTCTCTCTCTCTGTGTGTCTCTCATGAATAAATAAATAAAATCTTAAAAAAATAAAATTAAATAAATTGAAAACACATAAAAGAGAAGATCTTTCTGACTACCCAGATGTGGTTAGAAACTCTTTCTCCCCTCTCATGTGAGAATTTTCACTCTTTCTTCCTTCCTGTCTACTTCACTGTCTATTGCCTTGATCGAGGTCCCACCACTGCCCCCTGCCTGTGAACCACATCCAGATCCCCACATCATTCACATCAGCATGGCGGCCGCCTAAGGAGTCTGGGAAGTGCTGGCAACAAAATCCAAAGGAAGGCTTAACTAGACTTTAGGTGGCCTCGGGAATCCACCAAACTTCCTCAAGTTTAAGCAAGAGTCTCAGAAATGGATTTTTGAAATACAATTTGTGCATAAGACAGTCTTCATGCCCAGAGGGGAAAAAAGTGGAGGCAAAGTAGACAGTTGATTACAGAACTCATCCAGAATATAGGGGTCCTCCAGACATGATCTGCAGGCATCTCACCTCAGAAACACGTGGGCACCTTGCAGATCCACAGTCCTAACCCCAGAAAAAGTGATGTGGAATCTGGAGACAGAACTCTAAGGACCCACACCTTTCACAAGTGCCACAAGGGATACTGTGGGGCACCACAGGTACAGACGTGCTGAACCGAGGAGGGCATCAAAACCAGAGGCTCCCCAATCCAATCCACCAGTACACAGAAGCCTCGGACCAGTGCTTCTCGAACTGTGGCCACAATCGACATTATTTCGTAGAACTGACCAGAACGGATCGGTTCACCTTATACAGAACTCTTACAACAGCTCACCCCATGATGAACTCTCCTTTGAAAAGCCATGGAGACCTTCAGGTCAGATGCTGCCTCTGGAGAAGCATGCATTTTATCATCTGTTCCCACACAGCATCATGGGAACTTGCTTGCTCCAGGGTTGGGCCCTGAGGAAGTTTTTAGGAAAACTGCAATCTGAATTCAGAAAAGCTAATGTTATCTGAAGGCAATGGACGTGTGAGGCTGAACAGCCTGGTGGGCTGGGTGAGGTCTGAGTTGGAGTGAGTGAGCTGAGGAGCACTGACGAGCATGCAGGAAGGGCCAGGTGGCAAGGAGATTGGCACAGACAGAGAAACAGAGACAAGACATCAGCCAGTGACGGATGGAGACATGCCCATGAGCAGCTGTCTTGGTTCCAGCAGGGAGTCCAATACTCACTCTTCCCCAAACTCCCTAACCCAAGCTAATTCCAGGGGCTTCAGGGCTTCTCAACAAAATAATTTCGGGAATGCTGATACCATAATATAGAAGTGCACAGAATCAACCCTCACTCCTAAACGCTTACTTCCTGTATCATAACCATGCTCCGAATGCTTTCTATGTGATCCTCTAGTAATTCAATCCAGTAAATCACTTCATTCTCATACAACCCTATGAGGCAGATGCAATTTTTAGCCCATTTAACAGATGAATAAACTGAGGGATACAAAACTTAAGCATAAATTTTAAGCTACGCTTTTTTAGTTCTACCACTGGTAATACATTTTCAAGTTAAGTAACCGCAGGTTATACTGCTTCTGAATGGAGAAGCTGGGATATGAAGTTAGGCATGTATTTCTAGTGTCTGTGCACTTAATCGCTACCCTATACATCCCTTCAAAATGCCAGGGCATAAAAACATTCCAAGCTGGAAAATCATTACGAAAATAAGCTGAAATGCTTCTGAAGAAACATTCGATGATACAGATGAAACAAAAATATGGATAAAGATGAAAACAGATTATAAGAATTTAGTAGCAAAAGTGACTTCTTAAATATTTTTTAATAGGTACCAATTACACAGACAAAAACATACACTATAAGTGTCTATGCAGCTCTATGAATATAAAATAAACCATCACTGATGTTTTGAAATGCTCTCATTAAGTATGTATAGAGAAATAGTCATGGGGGATAAAAGGAGTCCTTGCTCTATCCCTGAAACTAAATTTAAAAAAAAAAACTAATATAAAAACTAATACATAAAATTATACATAAGGTGGGGCGATAAGAAACAGAATTCAGTTGAACACTTACAAAAAGATCAGCTAGAGATAGCATGAATGGAAGCAGAAAAAAAATAAAAGAAAATGAAATCAAAACTCCTAAAAGACTAATTCAATTCTTAGTCAAAGCAACCTACTTCCAGAACACTTTGGGGATTTACCGCAGTCTTACTTACACTTACCCACTCATCTAGGATAAGTAATAATTATGCAAAGTGAGTAATGAAGACTGAGGGTTTGTGAATCTCATGTATTTTATTTCTTTGGAACAGTAGTGAAGCGGTGAGAGTATCAATAAATGCTTCTCTGTGCCAATAAGCCCCCAGGTATTTACTTCTGATGTCTGTGGCCAGGGATTACATTTACTAGCACCTTCCCTCTCAAAGAGAAAGGATACCATGTCACTTCCTCCAATGTACAGTGACTTTGGCTCTATGTGAGTGGCTGTGGACTTGGCCCCAGGGCTGGTGAAGTCCCCATCCACCTTCACCCGCCTCGACAAGCCTGTTGGCTCCTTTGTCCCAGTTCCAAGTCAGTTGGGCAAACAATGAAATAGCTGAACTGGCATTAGAAAGAGAAGGCGAAGAAATGAAAAAGGAAGAGGGAACAAGTGAAATGAGTATGAAAGAGACAGAGACAAGGGCACCTGGGTGGATCAGTCCATTGTGCATCTGAGTCTTGATTTTGGTTCAGGTCATGATCTCAGGGTCATGAGACCAAGCACTGGGTCAGGCTCTGTGTTGGGCATGGAGCCTGCTTAAGATTCTTTCTCTCTCTCTCTCTCTCTCCCTCTGCCCCTTCCCACTCACGCTCACACTCTCTCTTAAAAAGGAAGAAAAAAAGGGGGAGACAGACACTTAAGTTTAACCCCCGAATCAATCTATATAATACCTCTAGGCAAAGAAAACAATTTTGCCACCTACTAGGCTTGGCGTAGGGCATAAAGAAGCTTTCGTATCTGAGTCTGCTAAAGGAATTTTGGGTAAGCACAGTATAATTACCTAACTTAATAACATTTAGAGCTCCATCTTCTAACTACTTTCTAACCTTTACTTAATTAATTTTCACAAAACCTCTGTGAGGTAGGCATGCATTAAACACCCAGTTTGTAAATGGACAAACCAAGAGCAAGAGGTTAAGTGACTTACCTAAAACTAAAGAGAGCGGCTGGCATGTGAAATCAGAGTGTGAACAGCAGCAACGTATTTCTGTTCCCCAAGACCATACCAAACCCATATTTTTCCAAACTGCTTGTGTTCTCAAGCTCCTAGGGCTTACAGAATGGCACCAAGGGTGGATTTTTGCGCTGGTAAAACGGGCATGCACCTGACTGTCATTCAAGTGGCAAAGAGAAGTGCATTTCCCACAAGTAGATATGAGCCCAGAAAACTAAAATACACCGTGATAACAGGTACAATGATGTGTAATCAGGCGAACA
Source organism: Mustela nigripes (assembly GCF_022355385.1). Classification (NCBI taxonomy): domain Eukaryota; kingdom Metazoa; phylum Chordata; class Mammalia; order Carnivora; family Mustelidae; genus Mustela; species Mustela nigripes. Next base: position 56,897,981 of record NC_081562.1, read on the forward strand.
AAGCTCCCATCAGTCAGTCATTCTTCAGCCTTGCTGATCAACAGAATTTATGTTTTGTAGGCTTCTAAGCGAAGTCTGATCAAGGCAATAGTCTTGGTCTCTGGGACCAGTGGGGACTGACGTGGTCTACCTTAACTCTGTCCTCACCATGCCTAGGAGGAATCGAGACCCTGCTGCCCACCAGCATCCCCTGCCATGCTAACCCGGAGTCCATAGCTAGCTTCCTCAATTGATCTACAATCCCCTGCTACAGCTGGAGGCTTGCCTTGAACTCTAGCTCGCCAACAAGAGCCCTGAACTTCTGCTTGACTCTTGCATTTATGCCTTCTAGGTGAACACAAAGCTCTCCAGATTCCCAGGAAGGCCCTGAGTTCCTTGTGTCTGTTTGGACACCACCACTTGGTGTATCCTCCAGCCATCTCTCTTTGAAGCTAACTCAACTGCTGCGTCAGTCCTACTTTCCCTGATGTCACCTGCTGTCTTCTCCCCTGCTTTCCCCAGTGAGGACTGCTAAGATTCCATGACATTCTAAAGTCAAATCTTTCAGGACTGTGGGCTTTAAACATTAGGGATATTATTTCAACACTGATGAGGAATGGGTGTCTTCTCAGTCCTTCCTGGATATTCTGCCACTTCTTGTTATCTGTGTTATTACTAACCGCCTCTGGGAATTTCCTTTTGCCCCAACTGTCTGTTCTCCCAGATCTTCTTGGTTTTAACATCCTGTGAGGTCTGCCCATCTAGCTATCACCCCTGGAAAGCAAACTATTTCAGGACGGCTGTCCTTAGACTCTCCTATGGACCATTCTACAGCTTCTGAAAGCCACACTGGAGATTTGTAAACAGCAGAGCCTAACAACCTGGATGTTGATATCTGACTGTCAGCAAGTAACAGGGTGGGTGGGTCCCACCACCATTCCATGGGCACAGTGGCAGCACTAGACGGTCTATTTAGGAGAAGCTTAGGGGCAGCAATCCAGTTGGAAAAAGCAGCTAAGGGACTATCATAAAGCAGCATTTACACAGCCAGTACTATTTTTACTGGCTGTATCTATTTGTTGAGACGAGCAAGTACCTCAGGAAGGCTGTCAATATTATGGAATTGTGCTTCCCCCACACCACTTTTTAAGTCATTGCTGTCTCCCAAATCAGCTCAAGTATTTAGGTTTCTAAAACCAAACTGGAAGAGTCAGTGAAACAGACTGGATGGTGGCTGTCAAGTCCAGAGTCCTGCTCACCAATACCCTGGACCCATTATGACTTCTGCCTAGCCCAGGGTGGATTTAAAGGGAAACCCTGCCCTTCGGGTGCCATGCAGACTTCCCACTCTGGGAGAGAAGCACAACCCTGGGCACCATGGTCTGGAAAGCTGCAAACTCCAGGGGGTCCAGCACCCATCCAAGCACATTTCCTCTGCAGGTGAGGACACCTGAGGACAGTGCCTCCTTCAATCCTGTACTCTGGCCATGCCCCACTACCTCTGCTCCCTGTCGAAATCACTGATATGTTAGTTGACTGTCATTTTTCATCTTCTGGAATGTGATTTTTAAATGTGTTATGTATTTCATTTGTGCAATGCCCTGGATACTGGATTGGAACACAATTGCACCAGATTACACTATTTATTTTACATACTTGAAGATAGAGCCTCTTGAACTCAATATGCAAATGCAAGTGAATAATCTGCAAATCTATGTTTTCTGCCAAGACTCTGGCATTCTCCTTTTGATGGGACTGTGATTCCTATTCAAGAAGGAAGAGCATCTTCCTTGCGTCCCCCTGCATCGGTGCTCTGCCCCTCCTCCCTTCAAGGTCCTGACCAGCTTGTAACTTCACTAAGCCCTGAGAAAATTACAGGCTCCACTGAATTACATGTAAACCTATAATGGTCACTCCAAGACATTATTTAGTGCCTTTCGACAGGTGTGCTACAAATGCAATGAGGGTCATAGTACTTCACTGCCAAACTGGAATTTTACTCTTAACTTCATGAAATCTGACAGTCTCCTTAGTAATTCTAAATTTAAATGTTCTCACCTACTGTACAGATGCAGCCACACAACCTTTCTTTAAAAAAAAAAAAGGAATGTAGTTTACAAAGCTTTTTAAAGTGAAATTTACAATGGTGCTGGTAAAAGGTGTCAGACTGGCACCTGCAAAGTTGAGTCCTCTATTTAGCCTCAGAATAGTAAATGACATGTATCTTACACATGCTGCCACAACCCTCATTACCACCACCACCACCACCAAAGCTACCAGAAGAGAACGATGCGCTCAGATCCAAGAGAAGCTACTTAAGACAAATTCAACAGTTACTTGCCCACAACTTACAAGGCACTCTATTAAGTTGTCAAAAATATAAAGATAAAATAAGATATAAAGATAAAATAAGCCTTGTACTTTAGGATTGTAAAATCTAATAAATAAAATGATAATAACTAATATTCACTTATACTTCTTTTCACCAGGCACCATGCTCAGCACTTAACATGTGTAGGTGCATCATTGGTTCCTCATGACAACCACAGTTGCCCAGTTAAAATATGACAGAGACCAGATTTCAACCCAAAGAAGTTATCCTTGTGATTCACATACAAATAATCACTGAAAGGAACTGAAATGAAATTTCACAGGCTAAACACAACTGTCCCAAAGAACCAAAGTGAGATCCTTAAATTAACTCTCAGAAAAGGTTTTCATTCAGGGCTATAATAACATAAAGGAAGAAAGAAATCAGAAGCTCCATCTCCCAATGGCCCAGTTCTAATTTGTATTTTATGCTTATCTGTCAAATTCAATAAAATGTCCCCATGGTTCTCTAGTCCTAGTCCTTTTATAAAGAATATTATTTTTTAAAAACGATTTCAAATTCTCATAATGAAATGTCACACAGGCTAGATTTATCCCTCCTATGCTGGCAATGGAATAAATGAGATCCCCTAAGTGACCCGAGGGCCTATGAGGCCCCAAGATTCCCAGGTACTATAAGCCAAGAGAGTACAGAGGCCACTGTATTCTCTACTCTACTGTATACAATACTCAGCTGTATTCTCTATTCTACTCCCATTTTCCCTATTCTTCCACAACTTGCTTATCCCATTTGGTTGTGCAGAAGGGCTAGAGGCAAGGAATGTTACCTTGTATAAAAACACTTCAATCTGTAAATACAAAACACTCTCAAAACACTCTCAAAAACCTGGTGGTATATGAAAAAATGGCGAAGCACCAAGACTTCAAACAAGAGCCGCAAGTGTTAGCTGTGTCCTCCCTCTTAACCATGCGGCTCTCTTGAAGACTTTAAGGGAATGGAGGTTATCAAATGAGTCCCCAAGGAAGACAAAATGTTACTGAGGTTTTAGAAGGGAATTCTCTAGCTTGCTCCAAACTGATTCACTGGACATCTTGAAAGTACATTCTCTTTTATGAAACTAGAGTACGCAAAACTCAGAGCAACAGTCATCAGGGATGAGAACCTACAGTCAGAGTTGAGTTGTGACATGACCAAAAATATTCTCTGAGAATGAACCAGATGGCTCTGGGTTTGTTCCATATTCAAACAACTTGATCGGCATTGACCAATGACTAGCACTTGGTGCCTATCAAAGTGCTTTTGAACAAATATATTTGATTGAATTGTTTCAAACAACTTTTGAACATCTGAGCAGCCATATTTTAAAATAGCTAACGCACTCTATTTCATCGCCATTATCAATAAGATATTCACGGGCCCTGTACACACATTGATTTCTAATCATATGGCCAATGACTGAAGAAGTGTGTGTCCCTGTTTTCCTTGTACTGGTGAAGAGTATAACATAGAAGACAGATGCTGGAAATGAGGTATGGGTAGCAGGAACCATTAAAATTCTATTTCTAAAGGAGTTTTAGTAACAGGATAGTCCTTAAGCTGTGATGTCAAATGAAAGGAGCAATGTGAAAAAGTTTTGACTTTTGATTCTGAAATCCACAGAAATAAAGGAAGAAATATACTGAAACAGTTGATAAAAAAACATTCATTAAGTTCTTTGTTTAATCATTACTAACTAATGCCAAACTGCAAAGAACATAAGAAGGCTACAGACTGTACAATCAACTATCCGGAAATCTATGAAGACATACATGAGCATATCTCACTTTACTTAACAGATGTGTGCCTGAAAATCTATACATAAAACTCAGATATCTGAAAGCCATCTACCCAGAGGTACAGCATGACAACTTGCTATTTAAAACTATGATTTTGAGAAACTAATGGCCGAGAGGGGGAAAAAAAATCAACCAATAACAACCAAACAAGCAACTTAACATATTTTTAAAGGAAGAGGCAAGTTTGCACTCATTTGATTTATATACTGATGACACAAAATTACATTCATATATAATCAGGAATGTAAAATATACTGCAGGTATAAGCAGAAAATTCGCAAAAGAGAAACTACAAATGATTAACAAACAGAAACTTGTTCAATATCACTGCTAATTATACAAATCAAAATTAATTTAGCAGTAGAGTATAATTTTTATTTAGTTTTTAGAGGGAAGTCAACAGGATATGGTGGGAAAAGGCACTTTCACATATTACTATAAAGAGTATAAATTGATTTAAAAAATTCTGGAAAAACCATTTGGTATTATGGACCAAAAGCCTTAAAAGTGTTCCTACCTTTGACCCTGTAAATTCAATTTCTGGGAATCTATCCTAAGGAAATAATGTAAAATATAGACAGAAAAGCTCTATATACCAAAATGCTCACTGCAGCTTCATTTACAATAGTGAAAAATGGAAAGTAATTAAATGGCTGGGAGTAAGAAGGTGATTAAGTAAATTATGCTATAGATATATAAGACAGAATGCTAAATAACCTTAAAAATTATGTTTACTAAGAGTTTTTAATACCATAAAAACCCTTATGTTGTGGTATTACATTAAAAAGTAGCACAAAAAATGGCATGATAAAATCTATACAAAAGTGAGTAGAAAGATGCTAGTAGGAAATACACCAAAATGTCAACAACAATTATCTTTGTTAGAATTTAAGTGGTTTTTTTTTTCTTCTTTCTACCAATGTTTCCATTTTTTCCAAATATTACACAATGAGCATATGTTACTTTCAATCAGAAAAAAATGTTATTAAAGTTCTATTTTACATACATTTCAAGTATTTGTACCAGTCATTTAATAAGAAAAGACAAAGAAGGAAAGAAGAATAAAACTGAAATGAGGCAGAGAAACAAATCAGTGGAGTACCGGCCTCTTCCTGTCCCCTTTCAGGTACTGCCACTGAATTTTTTTAAAGCCATGGTGGGATTTAGCAATTACAAGCATATGAAATACTTACCCCATTAGCTGAATAAAGATAAGTTAAGTGCATAAATATGTCTAAGGTCAGATAGTTCCTACTTCTGACTTAAAGGAATCACATAATGAATCATTCCGGAAAGAACCATTTCTATAAAGTGAGCGATCTAATTCTGAGTTATCAAGTTTAAAGGACTGTACCTCTTTGGTGTGTATATAAAGGCCCGTGTACATTGTGTAAATTTTGTGACTGTGTGTGCATCGTGTAGACACATAATAAAGAATATAAAAGCAACTAAGTGTTGTATGGGTTGGTTTAGATCAACCCTCTCTCTTGCCAGAGGAAGAAACTGAGGCCCAAAGAAATTATGAGGCTAAGAAATTTTCTCAGAGTCTCATGGCCAGCCCATAACAAAGCCAGTATGGTTGGACTACCAGTTTTTAATTTATTAATTTACAAACTAATTTATATGGCCAAGTTCACATCCCAGTGCTGGGAGTGTAAGAAACCGGAAAGCTGAAATAAAGCTGCAGTAACTCCTAGCTCTTCCCCTACCAAGGAAATGAACACTTGCACATGAACCATTCTGTATAAGGAAGGGACTTCAAAAGCTGTTGGGAGTGGGTGGCTGAGCTCTTTGATCTGTGAATGACTGTCCTGGGTGGTCGCTAATGGCTCAATTAGCAGAATAAACGGAAAGTAGAGGCTAAAACAGTATTTGTTTTGTTGGTGTGCTATGATCAAAACAGCTTTTTCCAAAATTTGAAAGGCCAAGAATCTCAGAAGTTCTTGAGAAATGATAGAAAAGTGAATTAATAATGTAAACTGAACTCTGCAGACTATAAATATTTTACAGTTCTTGTACAACATTAGGCTAGGTATCCCTGCTTTGTGATTTCTTGGTGGCTGTGATTAACCTGTGTAAAGTAGTTCAAGATGACTTATTAAGCTTATTATCTGAGGGCTTCAGAAAAAGTTTTTAAATGTAGATCTTCAGATCCTTTTCATGCTATGTCAGTTCCTCTAACTTTAGGATCTTTAGAGGTATCTTTTGGCTTAAGATACTTGTGCCTATTAAGTAGAGCAATATTATGTGTAGCACAGATTGATGAAATCAAGACTTAAACCACTTGGGCAGAACACCTTAACTCCCTTTTATTCTGCCAAATCTATATGTATCTATTAGAATATATATGTTTTATATTTCACCAATACTATTTAGGTAATTCCATAATCAAGTATTTTCTACATACAAAAACTTAATGGGTGATAATAAAGTAGAAAATAATGTATGCAAATGGGATTACAGTGTGATTTCGGAGGAGAGATGGAGTGTAACAGAGGGCTCTACTACTGCCGAGTCTCCTTTAACTGGCAATGAACTCAGAGCTGAGAACAGCAGGATCGTGCCAAGGGAAATGAGTAATAGTGAAGAAGATCGGGACAGGAGTGCAGAGCTGACAAAGCTAAGGTGCAGGATAAGCTTGGCTGTGACAAGTCCACCGGAGGATTGTAATTAAAGATCAAGGCAGACATTTGGAAAAGGACCAAGCAGTGGATAGGGTGTCCGATGAGAAGAGCAAAGCAATAGGTTAGTCCTTCAGAACGCCTGTGGCATCACCACTGGCCAGCAAGGGCACGCAAAGAATCCAATAAAGTGACAAGACTAGAAATCATTTAAGCAAACTATCACTAATGCCACAGTGGTGTTTGTAACATCTGAAATATATCTTCAAAATGAACATAAGTTACAACTACGTGGCAATAATTTCCCTAAGTCGTATTTAAGAAGTCCACTCCATTTCTTCAGTTACCCTCCCACAGTGATCTCATGGCTCTGGGGACAAGTCAAGTCCTTGAAAAAGAAAAGTCCAGAATACAAAATGTGTTTGAGGGGGCCTTCAGGACGCCATACATAAAGATGATTATCACTTTATGGGCCAAGTAGGAGATAGACTACAAATTACACTATCTAGCAAGGACTAGACAGAGCACACCTGGCTTGGACATATACTTGCCGAGTGACCTTGAATAAACGTTTTAACTTTCTTATCCACAGGTCTCTCCTCTGTAGAGTGGAGATAACAACCTACCTTGCAGAAGAACTCTTGTGAAAATTAAATGAGATAATGTATGTAAAGTACCAAGAGAAATGCCCGGCCTCTTTACCCCCATAAGAGATGCTATTTGTGATAATGATTACAATGAGTAGGGTGCTGCTTATTTAAACTATTGTGAACATTTAAATTTCTCCACCCCTTGCTCTTTTCGATTGCCCTAAAAAGAAGTAACCTCCCTTGGCCTCCCACCTCCCTGGCAACTCCCTGAGAAACGGACAGGAACTAGGGGAAAGCCCGATGTATCAGAGAAGCTTCTTATCGATAGAACATATTTCCTCAGAGCTTCTCAGGTTAGTCAGCCTCACTCATGCCTTTTCATGAGAGGAAATCAGAGCCCCAGACCAGCCAGAGCCTCCCTGCAGAGACTCTCCAAATCACTCCACCACCTTCTGTTAGCGTACTCTAAATAAATGATCTCCTCAGGGAGCCTGGGTGGCTCAGCTGGTTAAGCATCCAACTCTTGATCTCATCTCGGCAGAGGTCTAGATCTTAGAGTGTGAATTTAAGTGCCAGGTTGGGCTCCATGCTGGACATGGAGCCTATTTAAAAAAAAAAAAAAAAAAAAGAAAGAAAAAGATTTCTTATTCCCACTTCCCCAATGCACTGAGAAAGCCCAAAGTTACAAATAGGCACAGAGGAGAGAAACACCACTGTGGAATGAAGAGTACAGAAACATGACCAGCTAAGAGACTTCCAAATCTTTAACATTTGACAAGAGAACAAATTAAAATATTAACCTCCTTACTTATCATTTCCCAAGAATGGTCTCCTGAAGCCTGCTGACTTTTAACTGTTTTCAGTCCATAGCAAGAATAGGCTTTCCCACTGAGTCAGGAGCCCTTGGACCCTTGGAAGTAAGTGGCTAGCTCTCAGGCAAGATACTTATCTCTCTGGGCCTGTGTCTCCCTTTTGGGAAATAAGGATGTGGCATTAGGTAATCTTGAAAGTCCAGTCCAAAAACAGACAGACTGATAGACAGATATTAGAGAAATGATTGATAAATGATAGATACATAAAGAGCACAATTTTTATTGGGAAAATAACAATATTTAAGTATGGCTTAATCATTTAGTTCTACTGAAAAATTATGTCCTGAGCCCACATTATTTTAATAACTGTGTTCTTACTTAAAATAAATCACAACATGCCAAAACTTACGAGATGCCTTAAAACAGTATGAAAATGGAAGTTTATTGTGCTACACACTTATGTTAAAAAGGAAGAAAAGATCTCAAATCAATAACCTAACTTTACACTTCAAGGAACTAGGGAAAAAAGAGTAAGGTAAACCCAAATTTAGCAGATGAAAGGATATAATAAAGATTAAAGCAGAAACAAACAAAATAGAGTAAATAAAAATAGAAAAAAAGTCAATGAAATTATGAGTTTTTTTTTTTAAAAGATCAATGAAATTAAAAACCCTCTGGTAGACTACCTAACTCCAATAACAAAAATTAGAAATAAAAGAGGAGACATTTTAACTGACGTCACAGAAATTAAAATTATCATTAGAGACTACTCTGAATAATTAACACTAACAAATAGGGAAATCTAAGAGAAATGGATAAATTCTTAGAAAGATACAATCCGTCAAGACTTTATCATGAAGACATAAAATATCTGAACAGTACTGTAACTAGTAAGGAGACCAAATCAATAGTCACAAACCTCTAAACAGGGGCACCTCAGTGGCTCAGAGGGTTAAACCAATGCATTCAGCTCAGGTCACGATCTCAGGGTCCTGGGATCGAGCCCCACATTAGGCTCTCTGCTCAGCGAAGAGCCTGCTTCCCCCTCTCTTTCTGCTTGCCTCTCTGCCTACTTGTGATCTCTCACTCTCTGTTAAAACAAAACAAACAAACAACAAAAAAAAAAACCTCTAAACAAAGAAAAGCCACATAGCTTCACTGGGGAATTCTACCAAACATTTAAAGAAGAATTAACATGAATCCTTCTTGAACTCTTTTAAAAATACCGAAGAGGAAGTAATTCCAAACTCATTTGGGAAGGCCAGCATTATCTTGTTACCAAGACCAGACAAAAACTCCAAGAAAGCTACAAGCCAATATTCCTAGTAAGTATTGATGTAAAAATCCTTAATTATACTAACATACCAAACTAGCATGTTAACAGAATAAATATGCCATGACCAAGTGGGATTAATTACTTAATGCAAAAATGGTTCAACATATGAAAATCAATCCCTATAATAAACCACATTAATAGAATGAAAGGCAAAAATCACATAAACCACATGTTCATCTCAATTAATGCAAAAAACACTTATCAAAATTCAACACTATTTCATGATAAAAACAGAAAACTGGAGGTAGAAAGAAAAAAAGGAAAAAAACTACCTCCACATAAATACCAAACCCACAGCTAACAGCATACTCAAGAGTAAAAAACTGAGTTTTGGGGGTGCCTAGCTGGCTCAGTCAGTTAAGGGTCTGACTTTTGGTTTTGGCTCAGGTCATGATCTTGGGTCATGAGATCAAGCCTCATGTCAGACTCTATGCTCAGCACAGAGTCTGCTTGGGATTCTCTACCTTTCTCCCCCTCTGCCCCTCCCCCCACCCAGGCACACACACAAACTCTCTCTTTACATATAAAATAAATAAATCTTAAGAAAAACAAAACTTTTTTCCCCTAAGATCAAAAACAAGGCAACAATGCCTACTCTCACCACTTCTATTCAATATAGAATTTATAGCCAGAGTAATTAGGCAAGAAAAATACATAAAAGGCATCCAAATTGGGAAAGAAGTAAAAATATCTGTGTTCACAGACAGCATGATTTTACACATGGAAAACCCTAAAGACTCCATTGAAAAAACTGTTACAACTAATAAATGAATTCAGCAAGTTGCAGGATATAAAATCAATCCACAAAAGTCATCTGTGTTTCCATACACCAACAATGACTAATCTGAAAAGAAAATTAAAATTTTTTAAAAATCCCATTTACAGTAGCATCAAAAATAATAAAATACTTAGGAATAAACTTAATCAGGTGGTAAAAGACCTTTACACTGAAAACTACAAAATATTCCTGAAGGAATTTAAAGAAAACACAAATAAATAAAAAGCGATATCATGTTCATGGTTTGGAAGACTTAATATTGTTATGATATCCATCCTAAACAAACTGATCTGTAGACTCAATGCAATCTCCATCAAAATCTCCGTGGATGGGGCGCCTGGGTGGCTCAGTGGGTTAAGCCTCTGCCTTCGGCTCAGGTCATGATCCCAGGGGCCTGGGATCGAGTCCCGCATGGGGCTCTCTGCTCAGCAGGGAGCCTGCTTCTCCTCATCTCTCTCTCTCTCTGTCTCTCTGCCTATTTGTGATCTCTCTCTCTGTCGAATAAATAAATAAAATCTTTAAAAAAAAAAAAAATCTCCGTGGCATTTTCTTGCAGAAATAAAAAAATCATCCTAAAATTTGGCATGGAATCTCAAAAGATTCCAAAGAGCCAAATAATCTTGAGAAAGAAAAAACAAAGCCAGGGGCCTCATACTTCCTGATTTTTAAATATATTACAAATGTATTTCAAATACATTACAAAGCTACAGTAACCAAAACAGTATGGTACTGGCATAAAGACAGGTATATGGAACAGAACAGAGAGCCTAGAGGTAAATCCTCACATGTAGGGCCGAATGATCTTTGATAAGGGTGTCAAGGCTCCAAAAAGAGGGAAGGATACTCTCTTCAATGAACGGTGTTAGAAAAACTGGATATCCACATTCAAAATAAAGAAGATGGACTTTTACCTTACACCATATACAAAAGTTAACTCAAAATAGATTAAAGACCTAAACGCTAGACCTGAAACCACAAAAGACCTAGAAAAAAAAATTGGGGAAATGCTTCATGACATTAGATTTAGAAATGATTCCTTGGATAGGACACCAAAAACACAGACAACAAAAGCAAAAATAGACAAATGAGACTACATCAAACTGAAAAACTTCTGCGCAGCAAAGGAAACAATCAACAGAGTTAAAGGCAACCTATGGAATAGGAGAACATATTTACAAATATATACCTACTAGAGGGAATAATACCCACAATATATAAAGAACCTCTGGAACTCAACAATAACAACAAAAATAACCCCATTAAAAAATGGACAAAGGACTTGAGTAGATGTTTCTCAAAGATACACAAATGACCTACAAAGATATGAAGACATTCAACATCGCTAATCATCAGGTAAATACAAATCAAAACCACAGTGAGGGATCACCTTATACCCATTATGATCACCATTATAAAGTAACAATAGTAAGTAGTGCTGGCAAGGATATGGAGAAATTGGTACCCACGTCTGCTATTTTGCACTCTTGGTGAGAATGCAAAATGGTGCAGCTCTATGGAAAACAGTACAGTAGTTCCTTAAAAAAAAAAAAAAAAAAAAAAAACCTGCAAATAGACTTACCAAACAAAGGAAATCTTATTATATACTACAATATGGACACAACTTGAGGACATTATGCAACACAAAATAAGCCAGAAGTCACACAGTTTCAAAAAGAAAATGATTTTTATGATTCCACTTATAAGAGATATTTAAAGGAGTCAAACTCTTAGAATGGTAGTTGTTGGGGGCAGTGAAGAAAGGAGAGCTGTCATTCAATGAGTCTAGAGTTTCGATTCCACAGGAGGAAAAAGTCCTAGAGATCTTTTGCACAACTATGTGGATACAGTTAAAACTATTGTACTGCATACTTAAAAATAATTAAGAGGATAAATTTTATGTTATGTGCTTTTTACCACAATAAAAATCAGTAAATATATGGTCTTTATTCATCTTCCTACCTCCCACTGCCATCGTCTTCATAATAAAAAAAGAGCTATCTTAAACAGCCACCAGCTCAGCCAATAAGGCTCGTTTTTAATGAGGAGAAGAGAGATGAAAAAGAAACAGTAATAGGAAATACTCTGTCTCTCCTTTCCCAGCTAACCAAATCTGCAGGCTGCAAATGGGACCCAACAGGGTCCCATCCTGAGATAAAGGAATTTTCCCTGTTCGTCATTCCCAGCTCCTTATAGTCTTGATTACTAGAACTATACCTAGGGAAATAATAGTAATAAATATTGATTTATTGAATAATTCTGCATCAGCCACTCTGCTGTGCCATTTATACATGTAATTATATTTAATATTCAATATTTTAAGAAATATTTAGAGATAGATTAAGTTGCTAGCCAGAAGTCACACAATAATAAATGGTAGAACAAGGATTTGCACCCAGGCCTGCCTGATCCCCAGGCTGGTGCTTTTAACCACAGGGGAAAGAACTCTTTGTTGCCACTACATGGCCACTATGTGGCTAGAGCCCCCACCCCCCCCGGCTTTCTGGGCGTGGGTAGAATTCAAAAGGCAGAGCACAAATGTAGATATCCCACAAATGCCCTTCCTTACCCACCTATTGCATTTCCTGGCATATCCCCTTCTGCAAATAAGAACTACTACTATCAATACTCTTTACTATACCACTACTTACTGAGAATTGGGTTTTGTTAGATACCGTGCTAGGCTTCTGTAAGAATTATATTCCTCATTTTACAGATGAGGAAAGTTAAAGTTCAGAGAAGCCAATCATTTGCCTCAGATCACGTTAGCTTAGAAGGTGAAGACAAATTTAGAGTCCAGCACTGTCTGACTCAACGCAAAATGTTATTAAAGATTTAGATGCTAGATCAAGACCATATTAGACATGTGACACTAACTTGTGCATGGCCCCTAACTCTTTCAAAGTTAAAAAAAAAAAAGTGCATAATGTTCTGTAGAAATAAGACAAGACACTATGATATGACTCAAAAGTGAGTGGGTCTGTGCCAAGTTCAAGAGTGTTTGGTCTCAGGGCAATTGAAGAGGTGACTTACATAAGCCAATGTTCAATCCAAATGAAAATGAAAACAGACAGGAACGTTCAAACAGGTGTCTCCTTTTGCCCCAAGAAGCTCTTCTAAGCAACATAGCATAGTTGTTAAAAGTGCCAAATATATATTTTAAAAATCTATAAATATTAGATATGATTATTTTCTACATGAAAATAGTGAGTTAAACCAAATGATTCATCTGTAATTAAATAAATCAAATGGGGAAACTGCCAATTATCCACATTCTGTTAGGTGACATAAACAAAGAATAGCATGTTGATATGTTGAAGATTTTTCTTACTCAATTTGATGCTCATGGGGACTTAAGTAGGGTTATGCTCTCTTTCAAGAAATCTGCAGATGTGCCTTGTGGAAAGTGATGTATCTATGAAGAGTTTTTTCTTTTTTAATTGAAGAATAATTTCAAAAAAATTCCTCATTTTACAGATGAGGAAAGTTAAAGTCTAGGAAACTCTGATATACGTAACCTGCAACAGCCTTATTTCCCATCTATTTCCCACCTCTCCCCAAAGGATACAGGTAATATTGACAAGCCTTTTGCTTGTCTTCCATTCCATACTGTTTTCACAATGTTCCCATCCTAGAATGATCTCTCCCTGGTTTTATTTGTTGAATGTATTCATATAACTCTTAAAAATCCCTCCTTGATAATTCCTTTTCAAATATACTCAAAAAATATATGCAGCTCAGGGCTTCCTTTTTTTTTATTATTGTGGAATATTCATATAAGAAGTTCATAAAATATTCATGTATTCACTCTTCCAAATATTCATTCTTCCAAATAATTCTAGAGCAAACACTCCTATATAACTACCACCCAGAATAAAAAATAACCTATTAGAATATCCCAAAAGACCCATGTGCCCTTCCTTTGTTACAACCCTCTCCCTTACCAGCGGAAGAAACCACCAGCCCTACTGAGTATTATAATAATCATTTTCTTCCCTTGCTTTATAATTTTCACCTAGTGACATATACGTAAGTAGTATGGTAGAGTTTTATAACAGTACATAAATAGAATCATACCATATGTACTATTTCACATTTTGCTTCCTTTACTGTATATCACACTTCTGAGATATAGCCATGGTGTTGGGTAGAGCTGTGATTTATTTCCCTCAATTGCTATACACTGTTCCATTCTACGAGTGTACTTCAATTTCTTTGTCTACACTGGAATATAGATAAGACTTTTGGATCAATTTCAGTTTGGAGCTAGTCTCCCATGTCAACTCTTATCCAAGACCTAGAACAATAATGCATGACATTCTGTAAGATTTTTAACCTCCATGTAGTATTCGCAGGAGATATATGTAGGTATATATACATATACAAATATAGATCCTGCCTTCAAATTTCAAACTTATCCTCTATATATTTCGAACTTAATACACAAAGTCAAGCTACTTTTCCAAATTGGGCCAATTTCACTCCCACAAGCAGTAGACTTCCTCTTAATCTATGTTCTCACAAACACTTGGTATTGTTAATTTGTACAAATATTTCAGCCAATCAGTTGAACATATTGTGGTAACATGTAATGGTTTCAATTTGTATTCCTTTGCTTCCTAATGAGGTTGACATCTTTTCATATGTTTATTGCCCATTTAGATATCCTCTTCTGGGAAAGGCCTTTTGAAGCCTTTTTACTAACACATTTTATTACAGAGTTCTCTACTTTATTCTTATTAATTTATACAAGAATATTCATTTCTTTATAAATTATGAACACTTTATATAGACATAGAGATACTATATTTTGTATATTCTAGATATATATTTCTTTTTTAAAAAAATTATTTATTAAGAGAGAGAACACACGCACGAGCAGGAGGGGCAGAGGAGAGGGAGAGAGAATCTCAAGCAGACTTCACACTGAGCACAGAGCCTGATGAGGGGAACGATCCCTGGACCCTGAGATGGGACCTGACTGAAACCAAGAGTCAGACGCTTAACTAACTGTACACCAGGCACCCTGGATATATATTTCATTAAAAAATCTAAATCAGAAAGGCATGTGATGTGATGAGTACTGGGTATTATATGCAACTGACAAGTCACTGAACACGATACCTGAAACTACGCTTGTGTACTATATGGTGGCTGCTTGAATTTAAATTAAAAAAGAAATCTAAACCAGGGCTATACAGTATGGTAGCCAGTAGGCACATATGGCTATTGAGCACTTGAAATGTGGCTAAGAAAGATAAAGAACGGCTTGGTAAATTTAATCTAATCTAATTTAATTTTATAACCACATGTAGCTACTGGCTACCATACTGAACAGTGCAATCAATCCTGAATATGAGTCTTTTGTCAGCTATATCTTACAAATACATCTACCCACTCTCTGTCTTTTCATTATCTTTATGGTATAATGATACAAAAATCATAAATGTAATGTAGTTGAACAAATCAAACTTGCTTTTTATTATTAGGAATATTTTGTTTTATATTAAAAAAATTTCCTACTCCAAGTTTAGGAGATACTATTCTAGCTGTTATTCATAGTTTTATCTCCTATATTTACATCTCAAATCCATATAGAATTGGTTTTTGTATGCTCTAAGAAGTGAGGAACCTTTTACATTTTTTTATACAGATGTCCAATGTATCCAGTATTTATTAAAAGTTAAAAAGTCTCTTTTCTCCACCAATCTGCCATGCTGAGTTTTGGTACTGAGACTATGTAAGCCTCATTTTAAAAACATAATCAAAACACCAAAACAAACAAGGAAAAAAAAACAAAAACTAGGGACTGTCATCTCTTTTTACATTCTCTGGAAGAATTTATGTAAAAGTTTTCTTCCTTTAATGGTTGGCAAAACTTGCCAGTGAAGTCCTCTGAGCCTGGCATTTTCCTTTTAGGAAGATTTCTTTTACTACCAATTAAATGCTTTAGTGTTTTTTTTTTTTTTTTAAGATTTTATTTATTTATTTATTTGAGAGAGAGAGTGAGTGAGAAAGAGCATAGAGGGGAGAAGGTCAGAGACAGAAGCAGACTCCCTGCAGAGTTGGGGGCCCAATGATGCGGGACACAATCCCGGGACTCTGGGATCATGACCTGAGCCGAAGGCAGTGGCTCAACCAACGGAGCAAACCAGGTGCCCCCGATTAAATGTTTTAAAGATTATCATAATTCTTAGGTTGTCTACTCACTTGTGAATCAGTTTGGGTGAGTTCTATTTTCTAAGAATTTTTCTATTCAACCACATTTCAAAGCCACCAGCATACGGTTTTTCTAACAGTTTATCTTTTTATTTTATTTTATGTGGCATTTATTTCTAAGGTTACCCTCTTTTTCATTCCATGCCTTTTATCATTCTTTCATGACCAGTCCTGCCAGACATTTTAAGCGCAAAAGATTCTTTTTTTCAAAAAACACTTCAGATTTTATGAATATGTTTATTATCCCTTTTTTTTCATTTATACTGTTATCTTGAGTCCTTCCTTCTGTCCTTGGTCTTCTAGATTATCTTATTTGCCTTTACCTAACTTCATGAGACAAATATCTATTGACTTTCAGCCTTTTTTTAAAAATATAAGTAATAAAGACCACAAATCTTTTTCTAAAGTCTGCTTCATCTGCATCTGCTAATTTGTTATTGTTCAAAGCAAAATGGTTCCTGAACTTCTATGATGATTTCTCCCTTAACACATAAGTGATTCATCCCAAATATATCAGATTTTCTGGTTATCCTTTTGCTACTGATTTCTGGCTTAATTATTACACAGTGATTAGAAAGAATAAGGTGTCCTGACCTTGATTTCACTCGTTTGAAATTCAATGAGATATGACTTAAATTCTAGTAAATGATCAATTTCTTAAATGTTTCATGTACACTTGAAAAGGTTTGTATTCTGCCCCATTTTACGGCAGTGTTCTGCATATATCGGTTAGGTCAAATTTATTGATCATATTCCTCAAATCTTGTATATCTATATTAATTATTGTTAGCTTGTTTTATCTGTGACTGATTTTGTTAAATCTCCTATCATAATTGTGAATGTTTTTATTTTTCCTTCAGCAACTTAATTGTTAATTATATCATGTATTTTGAGGTCATGTTACTAAGTTCAGATAATACAAAAGTTTTAGATCTTCCCAGTACACTAAAATTTTCACCACTGAAGTGAGCCATCTGTCTATTAACATCTGATATTAATACAGCCAAATGAACATTCTTTTGGTTAATACTGCATGGCTCATATTTTTCCAACCTTTTATACTCAGTTTTTCAGTGTCCTTACATTTTAGATATGTCACTTGTAACATATCATTAACAGTGTATCATTAGATTTTTTAAACCCAGTCTGAGAATTATTTACTTAAGTAGAGAATTTTTATAGTTTCTGCAATTAATGGACTTAAAGTGATTATCTTGTGTTTTCTATTCATACTGCCTGTCATGTGTTTCTTTCCATTCTCTCTTTCTTTTCCTTCTTTTGGATGACTGGATATTTTTGTCACTTCCATTTCCCATCTACTAATTGTAAGTTATACTTGGTTTCTACTTTATAGTTGAAACTAAAACATATCTATTTAATTTATCAAATTTTAAAGTTAAAATTTTTGCCCTTCTCTCAGAAAATAGAAAAACTGTCTTAAGAGAGGTTAGTCCCATTAACCTCCACACTTAATTTATGCATTTTTGTTATGTACTTTCCCTGTTTTTAATTCTATTGGTATTATTCATTCTTATTTTTGTTATAAATGGTTAATACTCAATTAGATTCAATATTTATTCTTCATCGTGCATCTCAGAACTTTCATCTGAAGCTCATGTTCTTTCTGCTTAAAATATAACCTTCAGAATGTCCTTCAGTACTGATGGCTAAAATTCAAGCTTTCATTTTCTTTTATTTTTTTAACTTTTACCTCATTCTTAAAAAGACATTTTTACTGTTATGAAATTCTAAAGTACTAGTTATTTTCTTTCAGCACATAAAGTTTCTACTATCTTCTGGATTCTGCTGTTGCTCTTGATCATTTCTTTATACTAATCTTCATTTTTATGACTTCTTTTAAAATATTCTTTATGTAGTTGATTTTCTGCTGTAATATTATGTATATTTTAAGGCAGAAATCATCTGAAAATCAAAATTAAAAATACATTTATTTGTGTTTCTTAGTATTCATTATAACTCTTGAATCTGTACATTTGATCTTTTCTTCTAAATCTAATTCATAATGTACGTAAATATACATTTAAATAAATACAGCTACGTTATCATATTTCAGGTATATACAAATTTAAAACTGCTACATAATTCTAGTAAATTAAAAATTTTACCCTTGGGGCGCCTGGGTGGCTCAGTGGGTTAAAGCCTCTGTCTTCAGCTCTGGTCATGATCAAGCCCTGCGTAGGGCTCTCTGCTCAGCAGGGAGCCTGCTTCCCTTCCTCTCTCTCTGCCTGTCTCTCTGCCTACTTGTGATCTCTGTCAAATAAATAAATAAAATAAAAAATAAAATAAAAAAATAAAAATAAAAATAAAAATTTTACCCTTATGATGTGATCATGGGATCTGCATGTGTGATCTATGATCTAGGACATTATTTCTTCAAATATACTGCTTCTACCCTATTTTCTCTCACTACTCCTAGAACTCTGATCATATGCAGAGAAGCTCTTTGCCTTCACTTCTCAGTCTACTCTCCATGCATTTTAACCTCGCTTCTACATTTTCTTTTGTCAAGGAGGACACTGGGAACAGTCTCTCCCTGCTGCCTTCTAGATGATTCTTCTGATTTATCTTCTATTCCACTAATTCTCTCTTCAGTTGTATATAAATCTGTTGTGAAATAATCACATGGTTCTTACTTCCAATTATTTTTTGCTCCTAGAAGTTCTAGTTGGTGTTTTATCCACCCCAAGTAAAAATGGTCTCTACTTTTAAAAAGTAAGTAGTTGAGGGGCGCCTGGGTGGCACAGTCGATTAAGCGTCTGCCTTCAGCTCAGGTCGTGATCCCAGGGTCCTGGGATGGAGCCTGCACTGGGCTTCCTACTCAGTGGGGAGCCTTCTTCTCCTTCTGCCTCTGCTGCATGCCCTGCTTGTGCACTTGCTTGCTCTGTCAAATAAATAAAACCTTTAAAACAAAACAAAAAAAAAGTGGTTGAGCTCACAAGTCAATCACACAGTGCTTTTCTGCAAGATAAACATGATGCTTCCGACAGCTTTATGCATATGACCCATTGCATCACAGAAAACGGTATAAAAACACACATACTCAAGGGTAGAGAGCTAACATCAATAACATTTTCATACTTCATTAAGGAAACAAAGTATGACTATAGTATTTTTTTTACTGTGAGTACAAAGTAGTGACTAATGGAAAACTGCTAGTATGGCTGGTAACACTGTCTTGAATCAACTTGAGTTGATTCAGACTGAGGCACCAGCACTTTCCCCACCACTGCTTTCGCATCCTCAGTGCAAGTATCAACACAGTGAAAAAGGCAAACAATATCTTTGTATTATTATGACAGTCTCCCAAACCCATGAGAGAGTCTCGGGGGATCCTCAGGAAGATCAAAGACTACACTGTGAAAACTGTTGCCCTAAGGTAATGCTTCCATTTAAAAAAAAAAAAAATACACATTGCAACAGAACATTTACATACTTATGTAGCATACACACAAACTGTGTATGAGTCTGTACTGATATTCCAGATCTACCATTTGCTAGCTGTGTGACCTTCAGTGAATTACTGAAGCTTTGTGAGCCTCAGTTTCCTTGACTATAAAATAAGAATAATGGAGTATGTGGGTGGCTCAGTCAACTGAGCATCCAACTGTTGGTTTCGGCTCAGGTCATGATCTCACGGTCACACAATCAAACCCCACATGGGGCTCCACTCTCGGCATGGAGTCTGTTTGAGATTCTCTCTCTCCCTTTCCCTCTGCCCCTCCCCTCATTCACCTGCATGCAAGCATGCGCGCGCGCGCTCTCTCTCAAATAAATAAATCTTTTAAAATTTTTAAGAAGAAAATAAAAGAAGGGCCATCTGTACCCCAATGTTTATAGCAGCAATGGCCATGGTCGCCAAACTGTGGAAAGAACCAAGATGCCCTTCAACGGACGAATGGATAAGGCAGATGTGGTCCATATACACTATGGAGTATTATGCCTCCAACAGAAAGGATGAATACCCAACTTTTGTAGCAACATGGACAGGACTCGAAGAGATTACACTGAGTGAAATCAGTCAAGCAGAGAGAGTCAATTATCATATGGTTTCACTTATTTGTGGAGCATAACAAATAGCATGGAGGACATGGGGAGTTAGAGAGGAGAAGGGAGTTGGGGGAAATTGGAAGGGGAGGTGAACCATGAGAGACTATGGACTCTGAAAAACAATCTGAGGGGTTTGAAGTGGCGGGGGGGTGGGAGGTTGGGGTACCAGGTGGTGAGTATTATAGAGGGCACGGATTGCATGGAGCACTGGGTGTAGTGCAAAAATAATGAATACTGTTATGCTGAAAATAAATAAAAAATAAATTTTAAAAAAGAAAAGAAAACAAGAACAAGAGGGCCTGTTTCATAGACATTAGAAGAGATTAATTTATGTATAGCATGTAGCACAAAGCCTTACAAATATTAATAGCTCAATAAAAACTGTTACCATTAACAATTACTTTGAGTTTTTTAAACTAATGAAACTATGAAGGTATGTCTTCAGAATAAAATGCTACAATAGCCTCTTGACAATTTTCTAAATTAAGAACTAAGACTACTTGGCCCAGTTTACAATCTTAAGTAGCTTGTTATTATGCAATTTTCATTCCTGATTATACTTTCATTCATATTTTGATAGCACAGTTTTCAATACTGTACCTATTTAATTTAAGTATATTGCCTGACTTCTGAACAGGTTAGGCTCTTAGTTCCCGGCTGAGGTATCATAAAAGTGATGACACTGTCTAATGTCACTTGTGCTTTCTGAACCAATCATATTGGAAGACTACCCCTGACAGTCCAGAAATCACTGATATTGATAAGTAATATGCAATGTATCCCTGGGATGACTGTGTACTTTCAGAAACACAGGTCTAGGCAAAGCCTGAATAACAGAACTATCCAAAGATCTAGATTCAGGAGGAAAATTCACTGGTGAGGCAGCCGCTGGATCTGATGTTGGGTTCACAAGGACTGACCTGTGAGCTGACATGCAGCAGTAATACCTGAGTGTGTCATTCTTCAGTCCCCTTGAAGATGAGCTGAGGTCTACCCTGTTCAAAATGTTTGCCCCTGCTGCTTCTGAACTTGGGATCTCTGCAACAGAGACCGGCAAGTGCTCATCCTCCCCCTCCTCCTCAACTTCGGAATTCCTTCTGCTGTGCTTCCAGCTCTTCTTCACATTCCATAAACTTCTGCCATTTTTGAATAATTTTTTCCCTGAAAAGGGTCATGGCCCATCAATTCGCAAAGCTGGTACGTGTCACCTAAGTACATTTGACTCCAGGCAAGGCATTGAGTTATACTTTAGTTTTTCTTCCTCTTCTCCCCTTAATCTGTCTTGTATTGGCTTAATTTGCAGGTACCAGGCACTGGACCTGGAGCAGAGCTGATCCCTAAAGAGAAGAAGGTGGAGGAGAAAGACGTGCATGAAAACCCACTGAAAATTCGGCGACAACAGTGACTCCTGCTATGGCATAAGCCGCTGAGTAGTAGGTAAGGCAGGGTTCCTGTGGATCCAGCTCTGCCTCCTACAGAGGCTGAGTGTCAGCCTCCTTGGCTCAGGGGCAATGTGGGAGATGTGCATCACTCATGCAACCTGACTCCCGCCATTTGAGGGGGGGACACCCACCTGCTCCCCTCCAGCCTCCCAGGAGCAATCCCTAAATTCTTAGTTGGATTTTTTGGTTTTTGTTTGTTTGTTTACAAATATTTTAGAATATATTCCTTACTTTTCTAGTTCCTGGATATATTTTTAAGCTTGTCTTTTACTTCTTTAAATACCATAAGAATATTATTTATAATATAGGTCTGATATTTCCAAAGTCTGGAGGGTTTGCCGATCTGTCTCTGCACTCTGGTGTTGCTTCTGGTTCTTGTTGGTTTTGTTGTGTGCTAGTTACCTCTGAGGGTACTGCTCACTGCCCTTGAAAATGGATGGGAGAGGTAGGTCCCAGGAGTCTAGGACAAAGGTATCTTCCTCCAAAGAAGTTTGCATTTGCTTCTGCCAGGTAACTAAGACTACCAGGAACCCAGAACCACCTCAAACTAAGTTCCCTGCCAGATTGGTTCTGGACCATCCATGTATGCAAATAGGGGTTGTAAGTACTCTGATGCCTGCTGTCCTTAACCACTTCTCAGAGACAGGTTTTCTTTCGCTTTCCCACCTTCCCTTCTGCTCAGTCTGGAGACAACTCTCTGTGTGCACTTGCTTGGGGATGGGATGTGGGCATTCATAGCTTAGAGATTCCAGCATAACAGGGGAGGTCTTCCCTTTCCCAACTGGACTGCATTCTAAGTTTTGTTTTCTGCCCTCTCTTACCAGGCCATCAAAACTGCTGCTCAGTTTTGAGGATCAGCAAATTCTAGGGGGCAAACAGAACTCCCAGTGCTTTTCCTGGCCTTGGGATTTCAGCCTCCCAATTCCTTACTCTCTTTTAGCAATTCGATGCTTTTAAGAGATCCTTTAAACCCAGGATCTTAATTTGTTTTTAGCCAGAGGGTCAGGCTGATTAGCCTGAATGCCATATTCCTGGAGAAGAAATGGCATCTTTTTATCCTCTATTCATTCTAGCTTGTGTCTGGCCTCCTAACTCCAACAAATCCACAGGCACTCCAGGTCTTACCTCTTGTCTTTCCGAATCAAAATTTAAAGAGCAAGCTGACTGAAGGGCAAGGCTTTACACTCTCCCGTCTACTCCCAGTTTATTATACAGCTTTGCTACATTGAGTCAATCTCAAGAACAACATTTTGAGTTTCATTTTGAGGCTGTGGAGAGACAATCACCCATTTGATGATAGAGAGGTGAGTGATTATATTCTGGAAAATGTAACGTCTTTTTACATGGTCTGTTGTAGGTGGTGTATGTGTGCTTGTGAGTGTGTGCGTTTGTGATTGCACATGTGCATGCCGAAACAGGAGACAGAGAAATGGAAATGTGTGTATTTAGAATTTATTCTAGCAGAAGCAATTCCAGTTTGTCGTCTATAGGGCTTTATGACTTGTGTGAATGGGCACAATGACAATGACTTCCTTGTCTGGATAATCACAATAAACTGTCCTAAAAATGTCATTGTCACAATGTGTATACAACCCAAAAGCCCATCCCATGGTGAACAGGATTAATTTGTAACATAATAATTTGTAATTTTAAATAATTCACATTTTCTATGTATAATTTAGACACTGTGTGCATGACTCTCACTGAGAATAATGTCTGCAATAGATCTATCTCTGCAAAGATACAGCATACCCTATTACTTGGCCATTAGTTATTTATGCAAATTACTTAATATCATTAATTCAGAGGCTTCATTTGTAAATCAAAGGACATGGACATGAAGTTGCATAAGATTCCTTCCAGCCTCACATTTCTTCCAAAGATTTATTTGTAATATGAAAGCCATTTAGAAATAAGCTTTTTGCATTAACGAGTTATGTGCAACAATAGGATAGAATCTCACCCATAAGATGTGAAAGAAAATAATGATGTATTATATGGTGAATAATATAATTTTTAAAAAGATATGAAGCCTAAGTCACCAGACACAAGAGTACATACTCCTGGACTGTGTTCACACCAAGTTCAAGAACAAGCAAAACTTATCTAAGGTTGACAGAAGTCGAAGTAGACTTGGAAAGGGCAGGAGGGAACTCTCTGGCTTGTTGGAAATGATTCTATCTTCATCTGTGGGGTAGCTGCACAGATAAATACATATGTAAAAACTCACCCAACTGTACACTTGATACAGTTCATTTTACTGTGTGTATGTTATCTCTCGATTTTTTAAGTGCATAAGCAAGAAGTCAAGAAATTTAAAATGATATTTTGTCATCTCAACCCAATGTTTCTTAAATTCAGGATAAAGTAATTCATCTTTTTTTTTAAAGTAAATGTCATTTTACTTATTACTGCCCATGAATGCCTTACTTGGACATGTGTACAATAGATTTAAAATCTTAAAATTTCATTTCTTTATTTTAAAAAAATCTGTTTTTTTAAGATTTCATTTATTTATTTGTCAGGGAGAGAGAGAGAGAGCACAAGCGGGGGAATGACAGGCAGAGGGAGAAGCAGGCTCTCCACTGAGGAAGGAGCCCAATGTGGGACTAGATCTCAGCACTTTGGGATCAAGACTTGAGCCCAAGGCATATACTTAACTGGCTGAGCCACTCAGTCATCCCCCAAAAGAGAAAATCTTAATCCAACTTTCGCCAAATTCAAAATGGCATCCTCGACCATTCTACCCTATTCTACAGTTCTTTTGAATTCACGACACTGTATACTTTACTCTTCCTAAAGTTCACAGGACTATCTATGTCATTTAAATTACGCTGGAAGGTAGGTAGTTCTCTATCAATTTCCCTCAGCCGAGAAAAACATAAGAACACCACACATAAATATGCAGAAGAATTCTAAATTTGAAAGAAAAAAAAAGTGACGATGCTCAGTTGTAGGAAATGCTGGAGACAGCTGTTAGGCCCCGGTACTATTGTAAGAGGGCCCAGCACTACCCAGGCTCACCGTGAATTATGATAAAGAGCACTTAACTGACATCATGTCAGCAGATAACATAGCAATTCATAAGACGGATGCTAATATTATCCCCATTCTATGGATGAGGAAACTAAAGATTAGAAGGGTTTAAAAATTAACCCAATTTTATATGGCTAAATACAGGCAGATGGTGGATTTAAACTCAAAAAGCTTGATTCCACCCCCGAAAATTCTTAAATATCACCCTCTAAAGCCCTCCCCTATGATGAACTTAACATCTCCCTTTGCCTTGCACCGAGTTCTGCTCCCTGGGAAGACACAGGGCAAGTTTAATCCCCTGCCAGATGACAAGATTTCACATACTTAAAGAAAACTCACACTCTGCCCTGTCCTTCTCTCCTACAGGTTAAAAACACCTCTTATTTCTACTGTTTTTATATGACTTATTTCAAGTCATGTCCCCTTTGCTTGAGACGTCTCACAAAATGGACCCCCAGTGCAGTCACTGATTGCCTGGAACTGCAGAAAGGCCCTTCAAACTGGTCTGAGAAGAGCATGACACAAAGCACACTGCTGGACTGCTCCAAGAAAAGGACCACCTTAACGGACTCTAGAATGCTCAGTAAACGGAGGAAGTGATCAGGAGAAGGAGCCCAGGATTATGTGCACACGCTGTGCAGAGCAGAAACGGGCAGTGGCTCATACTCTGTAATGTGGGCAGGTTCTAGGAAAGCAGCCTAAGAATACTTCCTTCTCTCCTTCTAACTTCCTTAAGCTAGGTCAAATTCATTGATCCTTCGGCGGCTCAAAGCGCCAATTTTGGAGCTCCGGAGTCCATGTCACAGGCAAGCCATGTTACACACATCTTCATGAAAGTTGACTTACTATTCTTTCTATGTGTAGAAGTCTCCATAAAAACCCAAGGCCGGCTGTGAAACAGCCCAAGTAGATAGAGCACCACCCCCTCATGAGAGCTCCTCTTTAATAAGGACTACCTGGGTTCACACAAGGAGCTCAAAAGTCTAAGTTTCCTATTGTAAGAGTTAGTGATAATGGTACCCTCAGGATGGGGCCATTGGGTATGTGCTGCATCTCCTGGGATCTGGAGCCCAAATGTAGGAGGAGTGCCAGAAATAGTGACTTTTGTCCTTAAATCCACCAAAACTTTCTGATCAGGCTTATGGAAGTCTCAGGGAAAAATATAAACAGGACGTATCATAACGGACAGGGGCACAGTGCGATCTGGCGCCCAGCACTGATGCACTGTGAAAATACAACATATGCAGAGGCCTGGTGGCTGATGGCCTCCTGGCCATTAAGTTGCTACAAAGACTAGAAAAGACTCAGGAAGAAAGAGAAAAGGCAGAGAGGGTCTTAAAGTAGTAACATCCCAGAGTAATAAAGATAACCACGACAAGGAAGTGAACATGAGAGAAAAAAATGAGTGTTGCAAACAAGACAAATAACGGGAGCTCTTCGGATTTATATAAAGATCAGAGAAGAGAATAGGGACCTGAATTAGAAACTATCAACCAACTTGGTAACAAAACAAAAAACAAAACTCTGTTTTTAAAGACAGGTTGATTGATCGTCCGAGATTACTGAACAACAAAGAAATAACCCCTCCTGTATTTTAGGAAACAATCACCCAATTAAGCCAACGAAAAATACTTACCTAAGAAAACCAAGAGCAGAAGCTGTTCAGATTATGTTTCAAGAGGTTCCACCGTTCAAATAAGTGAGGTTTTTCTTATAAAACTAAACTTAGCCAAACTGCTTCCAAACCTACTTCTTCCTTCACTGACAAATACAATAACGCTCCTGGGGCTCAGATCTTATTATTATTAAAGACTTACTAAGTATCCTGGTGTGCTAAATGCCACACATAATGGACGGATAAATACACGGTGTGCCCTCCCTTGAGGAGCTTAGAGTCTCACAACACTGACAGGACATGCAAATAAACACTCCCAAATTTCTTCCAAAGAGCATGTTCAAGAGCCGATGCCTTCATCACGCTTTGTTTGGTGTTAGGTGCAAGGATGAAAAATGAACTGAACTTGTTTGCTGACGGATGCGGTCATGCCAGCGGCAGGCAGGCCTCCTCTCTCCAGCCCCAGGGACGGTGCAGCCCCTCCGGCAGCTAATCGCTTGACCCCACTCCACCCTCCGCCTCATTTCCTGCCACCACTCTGGCCCAGGGTCACCGGGAGCCTCTCCACGAGCTCTGCGCCCAATCACCCCACTCTGAGCCACCCAGCACACCACTCCCCAAGGAATTTTTTTTAATAAAATGTAAATTTCACTGGGTCACTCCTCTGTTTAAAGATTCTTCAGTGGATTCCCACAGCTCTCAGGATAGAGTTCAAAGTAATCCCTTACCGTGACATAAAATGATCTTTGCAGTTTGCATTTCCATAAATTTTCATTCTCCTCTAATGGCATGACTCCTCAGGAACCCATCTACTCCAAACCTACTGCCCTTTACTTGAAGATTTCCAAATCTATCGTGCATTCTCGCATTTCCATGCCTTAACTTCTGCTGAAGGGGGCCTGGGGCAGCCTGTCTTTCCCTCTGTACCTAGCCAGCCCAAGCATCACCTTCACTTAGAAGGCATTTCCAACCCCTCCCCACCTGCATGTCTGTGGGCTGGACCTCCTCCTCCGAGCCCTGATCTGCCCTCACATGAGATCGTACAGTACCTCTACTGGGACACTAGGCTGAGTCTTATCTGTCTCCTCAAGGAGACCAGGAATTCTTCTAGAAAACAACTGGACCCCATATATTTTTATATTTCTAGCAGTTGGCACAGAATTTATAAGGGAAAAAAAACGTGAGAGATAATGAGCCTAAAGCAGAATAAAATGATATTTTCAAATAAAGGAATGAATGAGTGATCACAGGTTCAGCCTCTAGGGATAGGATTGGACTCCCAACCTCAACACCAATATTGGTAGAAGCTGGAGGTGCCAGTGGGGGAGGGGAGAAGCCCCAGAAGTGAGCTGAAAGGGAGCCATCCGGCTATCCGCAAAAGTGAATTAGTCTCAGAAATCTGCTCTGACCTCATAGCCTGGGAACCAGGAACCAACTCACAAACTTTGTACGGTTTGTGTCAATATTTATTACACTTTACACAATTCTTCTTGGCTACCTGTTCACCTCAGGCAATAAATCAAAAGCCTATCTTCTGGCTTGCTGGAAGGTCCCTTCCCTTCCATGGCTGGGAGGGAGGATGATCTCATCTCTCTCCCTTTGTCCTGACTCCTAATCTAGGCCTGAGGCTTCCCCCCACCCCAGGGCACACACAGGCACCCTCCACGATGATGGGATGAGGGCAAATATTTGGCACAAGCCACTGGGGGGTTCACAGACAGAATCTCTGCCTTGCCGGAAGTGGAGGAGCAGTGAAAGTCTGTCCAGAAGAACGCATTCTAGTCCCTGTTCCTTTGGGCTCTTTCATTCTCCTCCTTCTTGGGTTTTTTTCCGCCTCCTCACAAAGAAAGGTTTTAGCTGTGAAAAGGCAGGCTTGACTGCCCATGCCGTCAGGACCGCGAAGCTCTGCCACATCGTGCAGGACTACAGACAGAGAGGAAATGGGTGCCAGACAGGCAGGGCCAGGGTGAGGTGCAGGCAATGGGGGGTGGGAACAAGGGGGCAGGGACTTACCAGGCCCCACGTGACCCACCCCCCACCTCTCCCTTCGGGGACTGCACCTGACACAGGGAGGGGACTGGCCGCAGTTGGCCACTCGGCGAGAGGGGTGGTCATTAAGATGGAGCTGATGTCGCAGCCCTTCCATCACTGGCTGACATCCACGCGGTGTGCAGTTCAGCAACTGTACGCAGTGCATAATAACCACCTGGGGTCTCTTGGCACTTACAGAGAAACAGGAGAAGGAAAAGCAAGAGAGAAGGGAGACCATCGGGTTAGAGAAGGAAGGAGAGGAGGGAGACATTAAGAAAGAGGTGAGAGCGAATGACTTTTCATAGGTTTAGAGATTAAAGGAAACGAGATGTGAATGACACTGTGAGAAATTCATACTCCTGAGGAAGGGAGATATTTAATATGATTGGCAGGAAGCCACCTTTAAAGTGTCAGAGAGCATTATCAGGTCTGCAAGAACAAGCTCATGTGAGCCTCCCACCCCGTGCTTCGTGCTTGAGGGTACAGGGTCAGGATGTGTGTGACCTTGGACGGTACACCCTCCCTCTCCAAGCCTCAGTTTCTTCATCCACAAAATCAGGATCATGAGAGCATCGACCTCATAGGGTAGTTCTACGGAAATGAGTTACTGAGTTAAATGAGTTACTTCTGCAAAACCCTTCAGAACCGTATCTGGCACACACCGAACAGTACTGGCACCTAACAAATATTGTTTCTTTCTTTGACTCTTGATGCAGGAGACCGTCCCATTCTTCAAGCTTCCCATGGAAGAAAAATCCATGATAGCAACAACCTTTGACAACAGACCCTGAGCACAAGGCTGAGCACTAACCAGGCTCCAAGGGTTACAACTGGATGGAGCAAACAGTTTGATTTCTTCAAATTAATGTCTCCCCTTTTCACTAATGGTCCTTTGCCCATCTGCTCCACCCACCCCTAAAGCCAGAAAAACACTGAACTTGACTTAGAAGCAGTCGGTTCCAACTCAGACCCCACTATCGTGCGGCCTTTGACACCTGACTGGATCCTCTGGATCTCGGCTTCCTCATCTGTAAAGAGTAGGCAGGTAGCCAGTACACAGGGGCTGAAGTAACGTAACAGAAGTGAAAGCAACCAGTGTAACTTCCGGCATGCGTCAGCCACATGGTAACTTAGACGGTGGCCTGAGTCTCAACCACTCCACTTCCTCACTCTCCACTAGCTGTGTTTCAGACCTGCGAGCTGCTCCCAAAGGCATCACCCAACCCCTGGCCACAGGTGATAGAACAGTATTCACTGACCTTCCTCTCTATTTTAAGCTGCACCTCTCCGGACTGCTCCTGGCCATTCTGGAAAAGTCAGGCATCTTGCAGATATAACCATTACAGGCTTCCAGCTTCTTGGAGCAGCGCTGCCCAGTAGCACTTTCTGCAGTGACGACAATTTATATCTGCAGTGTCCAACACAGCAGCCACCTGTGGTCAATGAGCCCTTGAGATGCAGCTCAGTGACAGAGAAACTGAATTTTTATTTCATTTCATTTTAATGAATTCAAATGTAAGTAGCCACATAGGACCAGCGGCTACTATATTCTGCACTGGACAACAGCGCCTTAGAGCCACTGCCATTGTCGCCAAAGTGCTAACTCCAGCCACTCTTCCGGGGAACAAGACATCTGAACCTTCCAACCACCTGGCTGGTGTCTCTATTTGGCCACTGCTACCTCCATCAAGGGCAGTTTGGTAGAACAGGAGAATGAGGTCACTCCAGGGCTATTTCCAGCGCCCTTTCATCACAAGGCAACTAGAAGGCTTGTTTTTAGAATGCAGGTTAAAACCAACATTTCCCCCGATTCACTGCCTTTGGGGGAAATGTATGTAAGTTGCAAGTCTCCTTTTAACAGTCCCTAAGAGTTTCCCCTCCCACCAGGGGCTTACTCTGTGGGGTGTCTCACCAAAGGGCAGAGCTTTCAGGCCGGCAAGGAAAAACCCATGAAGATGAGGGGCAAAACTCCGGGGACCTTTTTGAAAATGAGATCCCTGGCATTTCCATTCCATGGAGTCAAAATTCCACAAGAATTACTTCACAGTATTTTTTACATTAATCTTGCCAAGATCAGATTCCAAGAAGCAATAAAGAATATTAAGTTAGCTTTTACTTTCAATCGGAAAGTTTGTTAGGTTTGAAATCATCCGCAAATTATCATCTTTGCCAAACTGAGACTGGCCCTAAGGGACTGAGAGAGAAGACATCCTCTTGCTTGGAATGCGTGAGCCTTGCACTGTTTCATGACCTTCATTCCAAAGTGCTAAATGTGTTCTCTGGGTTGTTCTCAGCTACTTGCCCTAGACAAAAAAATAATAAAATAAAATAAAACAAAACCAAAGAACAACCCTGGGCTGAGTAAGAGGAGTGGGCACAAGAGGAAAAGCCCATCTGCTCACTTGATAAATATCCATCTAGCCTTTACTACATGCCAGAAAGTCACAAATGACAATGGAGCTCCAAGCTCAGTCACAGACAAATCTACAAATATTTACAACACACAAGGTACATTGTCCACACAAGCTGTTTGGGAACACAGGGAATAGAGCAGCACGTGCCACAGGAAAGTCAAGGCACGCTTTACCAAGAGGTAGCTTTTGAGCTGGGACTGAAGAATGGATAGAAATATGCCAGGTAAGGTTAGGAATGGGGCAGCTACGTTTAAGGAAGTAGATGTGAGAGACAGTCAAAAACACCAAGGATGAAATGAGCCTTCTAAACTGGGGGCAAGCCCCCAAACTGGCCCCATTTCATTGTGGAGACTCTCAGTCTTCCCAGTCTTTCCCAGCTCCCTTGGCCTTCTTCCAAATCCATGTGGCCAGTCCAAGAACATCATGTTCCTTTGGGTCACACCACATTATAAAAAGGCTCTTGCCTATTTGGGGCCTGCAAACAAAATCCCATGATCCTACTAATTGTAGGGGCAAAGGGCAGATGACCCCAAAATGTGCTGTTTTTCCATGCAGATTATTTTGCGCTAAAATCAAAGCCCAAAAGGCTCAGGAAGTATTCTACCTAACTGCTTAAAAGGAATTTAGATAAGAGAACCTGCTCCAGGAAGAGGGCTCTCACCATAAGTAACTACAACATAGTATGAACTAGGGGTGACAGACAGGAAGAAATTTAACAAAGTCAGCTTGTTAAAATTCCTTTGTACATCCCATTCTTTCTGAGGCCCCGCAAACATTTGTTTATCAGACAGTCACTCTTTTTCATCTTCCTGTGAATTGCTTCCCTTCCCTTCAAAGTCCCAAACGCCTACCCTCTTCTCCTTAGTTCAGCATGACAAACCTATCTCATTTTGCCTGACTGTCTTTGAAGTCTCACGTCTGTGTGAATTCCCCATATGTACAATATTAAATTTGATTTTCTCCTATTGATCTCATTGTCTCATGTCAATTTAATTCTTAGACCAGCTGGAAGAATCTTGAAGGGTAGAGAAAAAATGTCTCCTCCCCAACATAATCAAGGCTTCTGCTGCTTTTACAAAGCCCCAGCAATCCACCATCCACCATATATGTGAACAGTGTTTGCTGTTTCTTGGAAGAGACACCCCTAAACCACTACTGCAGGTAGCCAGCTCACCACAGGATGATGATCCAGTGATTTTAAAGAGAGCTGGTGATCATCAGAGTGGACTGATTATGTTGGGAAGTGTTGCAGTACTTTAAAAAGAGAAGAGATGCTACATGACAGTGAATTTAACGAGAGGAATGTCAGAAGGCTAAAAGTGGCTATAAAGTACAGTACAATAGAGTGATGCAGAGTGAAAGGAAGGAGACAGCAATGACCAAAGTAAATGTGGGCATGTTGGAAATTTTTCTGACATGCCATTAGAGTCTTAAAATTGATCTTCTAAGCCACATTTAGGAGGCCAAGTTATAAGAAAGTAAATTCACCCCCAAGTTCAGAGGGAAGCTAGATATTCTCAGGAAACTATCTAGTAATATAACTGAATATAGATTCAAAACTTGTCTATAACAGTTGGATGAAAAACATATGTTCCATTCTGTAAGAATATCTCATTTTAAGGGACATTCCAGAATATACAAAAAATGCTTCTTTCTGCTTATTATTCTATATGCTAGAAAACATCCAATTTTTTTTTTTTGCAGGGTTTTTTGTATCTCTTATAAATTAGGTCACCTCACCAGGCTTTTTGGACCTGCTGGGTGGATTTTCCCAAATAAAGACATCACAGTGGTCAGCTGGCAATATCAAGGATAGAATTCAGGTCCCGAGAAACTGGAACCAAGTAGGCCATAGGACTGGCCATGAGATATCTATAAGATGTAGCTTTTGAGACCAGGTCTCCCCTTTTCTCCTAGTGTGTATTTAAACAGACATGTCTCTTAACCCCTCTGGACCTTACTTTTCTAATCTGTAAAAGGGGAATAGTAATTAACTTCATGAGATTGCTGGGAAGATTAAATACAATGATATAAGATAAAGTATATGAAAAAGAGAAGTTAGTAAGTCTTAGTTCAGTTGAATCTAAGAAATGCCATTCATTTATCCATTAATAGGAGTCTGAGGGTGTGAAATCTAAGCATGTTGAGTGAAATGTCCACAAAACTCCTGGCGTCTTACCCCTCACCTAATTATCAGTCACAAACAGAGTTGACCAACCCAGTTCCCTTTCATTTTCTATTCATTTCACATTCTGCAATGAGACACTGATTAAGGGAAAAGAAAGCATATTAAAAGAAAGCATATTATTACTTGTTCTCTCCCCTAAAAGCGTCTGGATAATTAATTCACAGACCACCCACTATGAAGTTGGGATCTTCTCCTATAGGATCTGTAGTTCCAAGATGAATGACTTTTTCAAAATAAAGCTGGAAAAGGATTCCTTAGTCCCTCCCAACTGTGATGTCTTTTGGAAACACTGACTTGAAAGTCAGCTTCCTTTCTCCAGAATCCTTCTCAATCTTTCCACCCACTCAAAACTACTAGGAATCCAACCAAACTATTTTTATTTATTTTCCTTATTTACTACCTCACTTGTTCTCAAAGAGAATAAAGACTTCTAATTCCACCTAATAAAAGAGATGCACCTGCTTCCAAATTCCCTTTCTGGGGAATTCCCACAATGAGCAAAGCTCCTTTTCTTCCACAGACAGAACCCAAAATCTCTATATTTACCTGCTTGGTTTCAATGCATTAACATGCACATAACCAAACCTTCCCATAAATAGGCATGCAGACCTGGCCATCCTTAAGTCCAATCTTATGAGTCACAGTGTCTAACTTTGGTACTTGGTGACCTTCTGAATGTACCTAACAGTTTAGAGATCTAGGAGTCCCAATATGCAACTGATACCCAAAGCAGACTAAACCACATTTAAGATTACAAACTCCCATTCTTCACAGATTTTATTCCAATTATTTCAATAAAATATGCATATAAATTAAATCATTTGTTTCTCTCACAACTTTTCTAAAATTCAAACTCCTTTCTAAACTAACAATCCCTAATACACACTTATGGAATGGTCCCAACATTCTGGAAATAGTATCCTTGTCTGACATGAAAGATGCCAGGTAGAGGCCATATGGCATTTTTTTCTTAGAGGTTTAATGACAAAATAGCAGCAACAACAAAATACATAATACCATCTTTTAAGATGGTCTATTGCCTTAAACTAATCAATTTGAATAAAAAAAAAAAAAACCCCGGTGATATCCATTTGCAAAAATGTAGGGAAACATCAAAATGAGCCAAAGAAAACTTCTGATCAAGATCTTGCTTGAAAGTTGAGAGGTGAAAAAGAGAAGTCTTCTTGAAAAGGAATGGAAAGCTCCCTTTCCCCCAATTCAGAGCGCCAATGGGAGCTCACTGACTAAGAAAAACAAATCTTCTCTGGGTCCATATCAGAAGCATCTTGAAAATGAGATCAGTGATGTTGCAGATGAACTGGCTGGAGCATTTAACTCCCTTCACCAAAGGAGAAAGATCACATTCCCACAGAGGAATACACTACAAATCCTTTCAATCAATTCAGCTTTTCACCCTGTGTCTCCCCTAAAGAGCTTATCTCTGGAGAGGCCTAGGCTGACCAAAAAAAAAAAAAAAAAAAGCCCCCAGAGGAATTCAAGCACAATCCTGAGTCTAACAGCCCTTCTCCTCCTTTAAAGAAGGGAGTGGGAGAACCAAGAAGGTAAAGAGCAGGAAAGTGTAATAAAGGAGGAGAGTCCATAAAACGAAATTTCCCCAATTCTGTTATGCCTGTAATTCAAACATCATTCCTTGATTCAGTAGCTTCTGAAGGAGAAAGTTTCAAGGGGTAGGGCTGCAGCAGGGAAAACAAGGAAGGAGATGATATTGCTTTATCCTAGGCCAAAATGCCATATTTTAATTGCATAGGATTTGTTTGTTGGTCCCCAGCATCACTCTCATCTCTAAGCTCCCTCTTACAAGCCAGGTCTCTAAAGTCCAGAAACTACCTTTTCTAAATGCCCTTGCTGCCAAGTTTCTGATTGGACTCCACCAGGAAGGGACACTAGAGTAAGATGGGGAAGGCAGAAGGGCAGAAGCCACTATACGCCAGGGACAAGTGGAGGCAAGTAGCTGGGCATTGGCACATCCCCGTGACATCAGGCATCTCCTGAGAATCACTCCCTTGTCCACTATAGTCCTTACACTTACATTTTTCCTGAAGGGGGTTTCCCTGGCCCCTCCTCCCCCAACCTTCCAATGGTTTCGGGAGCCTTGAATTCCTGGTGTTGAACTACTTCCTATTCAAAATACACATGGTGGCTTCTGTGAATCCTGACATACACTGGTCTATTCCATGCTTCATGAACTGGAGTACCCATACCAACCCTAATGGCACCAGATATATGTAAAAGCCTGGGGAAATGTGGCACATGTTCTTGTATCTTATTTCCATTGCATCTACTTTTAGGAACCGATTTTTGTGTTAAAATAATCACAGAAATACTATGAAGACACTTTATAATAAAATTAAAGGGCACTTGAAAGTAAAATTTCAGGATAAAATACAGAGCTTAAGAGAAAATAACTCTTACAGAAGGCTACTTTGTACTCTCAGTACCTGAAGGACGTACTTCCACCCTTTACAATGATGAGTATCTTGGTGCAAGACTTAGAGACACAATGAACATCTATTCCAGCCTTCCTACCTACATACCCACCTGTCTGAGCTGCTCCTGAGTTCTGTTCCAGAAAGATTCTAGATGGTACAGCAGCATCAGGCAGGTTGAGTCTATACACTCCCCGTGAACTGCACAATCAGAGCATGCAGCACTCAATTAATTGAGTTTCTATATATATCTTAGCTTACCTACCATAATGCAAGATCCCTCGTGGCAGGAAAAGCACCATGTTTAAGCTATGCTTTCTGTACTGTGTGCCTCCAACAAGGCCTGGCCCATAGTAAGCAGTCAGTGCAGATCTCACTCACTGCACTGAGCAATCAGTGAAGAGACGGACAGGGAACTAAATTCTTAGCCAGTACAAGCAGCAACATGCCCCAGAGGTGAAAGTCTGTAAAATATGTATTATTCAATGTGTAACCTTATACAAGTTATTTCGCCACCAGGTTCTGCATCAGGAAAATGAGGATAATAATTGTGCCTATTTCACAGGGTTGTTAGGATCGGGGTGAAGGTTCAAGAGAGAGATGATACAGGCAAAGCATAAGGTGTCTGGCATGGAGTAATGTCCCCCATACACATTAGCAGTGATCATTACCTATTTTCCCAGGATTTGAATACTCTAAAATAAGCTTAGATTATACACCTATACTGAGTCTAATTCAATCTTTCCTCAATAGTTCAGAGAGCACTAAAGTGCTTCAGCAGGTTGTTTGAAATCGAAATTGTGTCTCCAGTTCATTAGCCAGAATGGCAGATCACGGGGTACCCCTGGTCATCCCAGCCCAGGCCTTCACTCACACAACCAAAGCTTGGCTAGGAAAGGCTGATGTTTTGGCTACATGGCAGTCTTCCAGATTGAACTGTTATTTGGGGTAGGATTACAAAATGAGTAGCGAGGAGCACACAGTCCATGAAGTAATACATTTTGACTCTAAAAGCAGCTCGTGAAAGTTTATTCCTTACATGAAATTCGAGCTGGCAGTTGTGTGAAGCTCATCACAGAGGCTAAAACCTGACTAAAGGCAAATAAACAATTATCAGTGATAATGCACATAGTCAGAGGAATGCCTGGTGGGGAGCCTGTGGCACCCGTGGTAAGTCTAGTTTTATTTAACGTCTTAGTTAATGATCTGGAAGAGAGATAAACAAAAGACTGAAGAGAGATGCTGAAGTGGACATCTGCTGGCTTTGCCTGCCTGGTACCCGCTCTCCTGCTGATGATAACACTCAAGTGGTATGTTGAGAAATCCCCTCCCCCAGTGAGTAAAATCTCCATGGGATTGTCAAATGAGATGGCCCATGCTGGGCCAAAAAATGCCCTCTCCCTGGACTTTGAATTTTAAGGAGAGCATCACAAAAACTTCAGACACCATAGAACCACCAAGAATCATTTGTTCCAACAATACATCTCTGGAGAAAAGAAATGTATTCATTCCTGCCATCTTGATCCTTGGACTCTATGGCTTTTTTCCCTTTTCTTTTCCCTTCAAGTCTAATGTATGTTTCCCCCACCTTATATTAGCCAATATCATTTTCTGTGGACAAGAACCAAAAAGCCCAGTGACTAGAGACGCAGCCACTACTAAGTGTAGATAGTACACATTCTATTTATGTGGCCCTTCAGCAATTCTCAAGATCCTTTTGAGGCACTAGTGTAAGAAATACCACTACAGACAAAGCAAATGATTTAAAAATTACCATGTTTTAATTGAACTTGAAAAAAAAATTCACATCGACATTTTTTTCTGGGAGAAAGAAATGATTCTAATATTCACACAACAGAACAAATCGCCTAACCTTAGAACTAAGGTGAAAGCAG
Organism: Mustela nigripes; assembly: GCF_022355385.1. Classification (NCBI taxonomy): domain Eukaryota; kingdom Metazoa; phylum Chordata; class Mammalia; order Carnivora; family Mustelidae; genus Mustela; species Mustela nigripes. The sequence continues at coordinate 56,935,616 of NC_081562.1, forward strand.
AGAATCAGACAGGAGACTATATTGAGATGAGGCACTTTTAAATGCCATTAAAGTTCTATATTGCACACAGAATAAAACATCAGACATTAGCAAAGTACAACCATGGTAAGTGACCTCTATGGTACATTGTCTGAATTATTAGGTACATGCCTTCTTTTAAAGAGAAAGAATAGGGACAGAATAAACCCAGTGGAGTTTAGAGAAGTGTAATAAAAATGAAACAGGCTATCCAGGGTAGAGGGATGAATGCTAAGATAATACTGACCTTCTTTTCCAGGAGCCCTGCACTCCTGGGTGGAGAGTATATAAGGAGGCCACCATCTTTGCTTGAGGCTAAGAACTGCTCCATGTAATACTAAGCGCCCTACTTGCTGATTACCAAAAGCATTCAGCCTCCCAGGCTCCACAGGGGAGATGAAGACCAAGGGAAGATGAAGACCAAGGCTGAGGTCAGCCTAACTTCAGCCCAACTGGATATTTGCTGTCACCCAACAAACCCCACACTGTCTCCACAACAATTCACCTACACTGTTTTTGGGCCAGGAGACGAAGCTGTCCCATCAACAACTAAAAAGTCTACTTACTTGCAAGGAGAATTTGGAAGGAAAGAGGCATTTTCTTCTAATTACTGGAAAAAACCAAGACCAAGACTCCTTGTTTTAGTCTACAAGGAACAGGGATTCCTACCCCTGTTGCTCCCCTCAGTATCAATAAGCAATGCTTCTGAGGGAGCTAACCAGCACAACGTCCTGGCTGGTGCTGAGAAAGACCTAAGGTACACACTGCATACAGCATATAAAAGGAGAACATGGTAGTAGGTATAATATGTAGCTATAAGAGATCTAGTATTGCACGAGCAGGATCACAAAGGAAACAGATGGCAATCCCAAATAGGGAGACTGAGGCAAATTTAACAAAGAGACTATCTATAAATGTGTGAGCAGAGTCAAGGGAAAACAAAAAGGTGGTTGGCTGAAACACCCTGGGTCTAGCAACAGTGGGATCTGTTACAACCCCTGGATGCCTACAGAAGCAAGGTAAGGCAGCTAATAATAGAACCTTGCGGAGCTGGCCCTGGGAGAGGGGTCACCCTAGGGCATCTGTGGCCTTTGGGAGAAGAAGGCAGCCATTACCACCCCCACAACATGGTACAGACACAGTAATAGGGTTGAAACTGGGGGAGTGGACCTCAAGCCTCATTGTTCTGATGCTCTCTCTCCCCTTGCATCCCATTGGCCAATCCTAATCTGATCAGTGGGGGATGGGGGAACAGTCATTACACAAACCAGGTTCAGCTTCACAGTGGTTAAAGCAGAGTGAAAGGATAGAAAGATCTGGAATGTGTATCCACACTGACATCTCTATCTATACCTTCTCATGTCATAATGATTTGCACATACTCCTCAAAGTACACGATCCTCATATGCTAACTCTTCTATTTCTGTGTAAGATCTTGCATTCTAAAAGTGCTAATCTACAGTTTCTTTAATTTCCTCAGTTATAAAATTAGAGATTAGTGTGCAAAGGTGGTATTTTCTTCTTCTCCCCCATATATACCCAGACATAGATGTGGACAAAACCTTCCCGAAGACTACAGTCATAAAGGAAAAATTAAGATAATGATAAAAATGCTAACTTACCCCTAATAGCTCAGAGGAAAAAAAAAATCTTTGCTTTAACAACATATAAAAGGCAGAATCCACGTATCACATACGGATGTCTGAAGCAAAAACCACCCCTACACTAAGAGGGACAGGAAGTGGCTGAAACAGCCTTGACTTTGTGTCACACTGCCCACCTTGTCTGCCACATTCCACCTTGGGAAGAGCTCTCAGCACCTCCCAGGCCCTGATGGTAGACTCAGTTCAAGGCCTCCTCTGTGACTTGATCCATCTAGGACCCCAGTTTCTGCAAAATCCTCTTACACAGCCCATGATAAGCAGGAATAACAGGAAGAAATTAAGGAGTAATTCAGGAGTACCGTGTTAGAAAAGACTCAAACAAGATGAGATCTGTTATGTCAAGAAAGGACTGCAAAAGAAAGTAGGACAGCTGTCATTTTTGAGATGGCTGCTGACAGCATCTTCAAAGTATGGCTTCCTTTCCACCATTTTGAAAAGGAAGGTGTGCCTATCTTGGCAGGTCAGACCAGTATGTCGTCCACTCTATCTCGATTCACTCTAGGAGATGTTTTATAAGAGAACTCAATTCCCTGCCCTCCACAACAATCTCACATTTTGGAAAGGACCGCAAATGTCCTGCATTTCCCTTGGGTCCTTAAAACTGAAGGAGCCCAACAGTCATTTTGCTCCACCTTTAATTCCTGACTGTTAAAATTCAAGCTTTCTGAAACAGTTTCCAAAGCTATTAAGGCTATTAATAGAGAGATTTTGATGAGCTAGTTCAAAGTCAGCATTAATGACCTGTTGATGATTTTAATGGTTCTTGCAATAAGTACTGTGAATGACCTATTGTTAGAATACAGAGAGCCCAGCTTTTCCATTAATCTATTAACTCTTCTTTTCTCATAATTCTTTCCCTACTAAAATATTTTCTTCCTTTTAATTTGAAGGGGTCATCGGGGGGAAAAAAAAAAAGAAAAACCTGAGGTACACAAAGAGTAGACTTCATAACTGAGAATCAGAAGAGGCAAAGAAAAAAGAGGCAAGAAGGAGCAAGATTCTGAATTCCTGTTTGTATGAAGCCGTAATTTAGAGAGGAAATAAATCCAGCAGGGGCACACCCAGACCAGGGGAGAGGGCAGGGGAGAATGGCAAATTCAGAAGACAGAACCTTTGAAGGTAATGGAGGTGAGATGATGGGGTCAGGGAATGTCTAGAATCCAGCATTTTTAAGGAACTGTCCCTTCACACACTGAACTACGAAAAGCAACATCCAACCCCGGTTTGTAAGCATAACTTCAGTTCATCTCTCTTGTTCTGGACCTTGCTTAATGCCTAGGTTACGGAGCCCCAGGTAATCTCAAACCACCATCCACACCTAAGCAGTGTATGCATCCTTTCTTCCCAGGAAGCTGCTCTTCTGGGTAGTTTTCCTGTAGTTGATAGCACACACTCAGAGACCACCCTGGACCATGACCCTCTTGCCCCCCCTCTTGCCTAGTACCATCCTGGTCCTGTTGGTTGGTAGGTGGAACCTGGATGAGAGCAGGAAAGGGTGTCCAACAATTGAACCATAAGGAACAGAGCAAGTCTGCAGCAGATGAACAAAGTCAAGGATTTTATCTCCTATCTGGCTCTGCCTATATTTTTAAAAAAGACAAACTTGGGGTGCCTGGGTGGCTCAGTCGGTTAAGTGTCTGCCTTCAGCTCGGGTCATGATCCAGGAATCCTGGGATCAATCCCCACATCAGGCTCCCTGCTCAGTGGGGAGTCTGCTTCTCCCTCTGCACCTCCCTCTGCTTGTGCACACACACGCGCACGTTCTCTCTCTCTCAAATAAATACAATCTTTAAGGGGGGAAAAAAAGACAAACTTATATAGAAAGCATTTAAAGAGAAAGAGACTTGTATGAAAATCCACAAAGCAGGATACATAACTGAGAGTATTTGGATGAGAGATAAAATAAGACAGAAAATAATATCACAGTTAAGAGTAGACCACCAGGCATCTTAGCCTGACAGAGGATATTGAAAATATTTCCTGAAAGAGATCACAAAACTGGCAGACAGGCAAGATCTGTTAGCGATATGAGACTTCAATTGTTTAGACATGCTAGAAGCTTAATTCTTTTTAAACAGGGCATCTGATTTTTCCTTCTGACAGCAGTGTTTCTCAGAAGGTTAAGAAATCTTTTGAGGGCAGCTGCTACAGGGGGTTTAATCGTCCTCCTCAAGAAAGCCCTAGGAAGGAGACAGCCAATGTTTTTCTATAAAGTAGCAGTAAATATTTTACACTTTGTGGGCCATGTGGTCTCTGTCAGAGCTATTCAATTTTGCCCTTGGAGTGCAAAAGTACCATAGATGACGTGTAAACAAATGGGTGTGGCTGTGTTCTAATAAAACTTTATTTGCAAAGACAAATAACAGACCAAATGTGGCCTCTAGGTAGTAGTTTATCTATCCTTACCCCAGATGGTTATGTAGAACTAATAATACTCCTGTGAGTGATAATTCCATCCTACTGGAATTTGTGCTAACTAAGAAAGGGATAATGTGGAAAATATGTAATTTAGTAAGATGTGTAGTCTAGAAAGATGATTTCTGAAGGAAAATTAGAATTTGGAAATAATGAATTTGAACTTATGACCATTTCTAAGAAGTGAAGGTCATTTAAAAGATATGCAATGTTTACATGATTTTATTCTGCGGAGACTGGGTGGATCATTCATTAAGTATCTGCCTTCAGCTCAGGTCATGATACCAGGGTCCTGGGCTCAAGCTCAGCATTGGGCTCCCTGCTCAGCAGGAAGCCTGCTTCTCCCTCTCCCACTCCCCCGCTTGTTCCCTTTCTCGCTGTCTGTCTCTCTCTGTCAAATAAACACATAAAAATCTTAATAAATAAATAAATAAATGATTTTATTCCAGTAGTATAACAGCTAATAATCCCAATGCAAAAGATACTTAAGAGAGACAATATGGATACCCACAAAGTTCTGAGATTAAATCAGAATATATAACAAAATGCATAACAGGATATATTCATAATATATAAAAACAGGGCAGTTATAAAAACATAAGGATTAAACTTGTAAGAAAAGTGGCTAAAGCTTAGAAAAAATGGTTAAAAAAAAAAAACCCACAAACCTAGTTAAAGCTGTGTTCAAAAGAAAATGATCCAGGAAGTGAGAGAAACAGCTTTGTATGGTGGCAGGAAGTTAAAAGATGACAGAGGGAAGGCAGAGGTGCTCAACTTTTATCTTGCTTTTCATCTATTCTACCAAGGAGAATGATCTGCAAACTTAAAAGGATAGGGCAAATATGGGTAAGATAAAACTGAAAACCTATGTGGGAAAAAGAAACAGTGAAAAAGCAATACATCTGGTACTAACCAGAATAACAGCAAAGCAACACTAGCTAGTGTTTACTGACTTCTTAGGAATCATCAGACTTCATACATATTAACTAATTTAGTCCCCAAGACAATCCTATATGTAGTATGTACTATCATTTTTTTCCCATTTTATGAATGAATATATAAGAGGTTAAAAACTTGTCCAAGTTTTCAGTTAGTAACTGGACCTCTAAAGTAGAGTGTGATATATATATATATATATATATATGACCAGCTCTAACTTGCACAGATTCTTTTTAAAGCTCTGTTTAAAGAAAACCACAGGCCCAAAATGGAGTCGCTTATCCTAGGCCAAGTGAGCAAACCAGGGCTTAATAGCTAACCTAACTGCAGCTTAAACTTCCTCCAGAAATATCATCTTAACCGGTCAGGAATTTTCTGGTAAGCACCAATAAGATATTAGTCACATGGGCCCTTCTCCAACCCTCAAAGGAAGATAAGACAATCCACCCAGTAAGACCCTCTGTCTTACCCACTATGAGAAGCAGACCTTGCCTGAAACACTCCTTTCTTCTCTTTGGCTAATAACTTCCTTGTACCATCTCCCTCCTATAAAGACCTTCCATATTGTCCAACTTCTTGGAGCTCTCTACTTGCTAGATGAGATACTGACTGATTCATGAATTGCTTAGTAAAACCAATAAATCTTCAAATTTATTCATTTGAATTTTGCTTTTTAACAGCTATAAAACAGAGCTGTTAAACAAGTGGTTGCTAGAAAGAAAGAAAGAAAGAAAGAAAGAAAGAAAGAAAGAAAGAAAGAAATGTGACCACCAGGAATCAGCACAAGTTCACCATTGGTCCATATCTGCCCTAGCCATCTGCCAGGAATCAGAGAGTCTTAACAACATAGTCTCTGCCCATCTCTACTCCCGCATCTGGGAAAGCCAGGCCCCATGATATGCCGAAGAAGAGCTTCCCCACAAGTGATGGATATCTGAAAACCGTCTTCTGTCACATACCTGAGCAAAGTCCTGAGTGTCCACAGAAGCATTAAGCTTCAGCCATCCTCTGTCTCCTATCTCCTGGAAATACCAGACTGCTTCAGTAACCTGCCCAGACACCCATTTCCAGGCTCCCATGTGAACGGTTTGAATCCGGGTTCTGCCATTTAGAAGCAGTCATGAAACCTATCGTAAGCTACTTAACTTCTTCAATGACCAGCTTCTTCACCTACAAAATGGAGCACCCTAGGTAACACAGATTATTGTGATGGTTAAGTGAGAAAACATAGATTAAAGCACTCTGAACACCACAGTACAGTAGATAAATGTTAATTATTACAAGTTATTATTAACCTTATTTCTAAATAAAAGCTTATAATAAATTTCATTGATCAGACTGCCAGACTGGTGACACAGCGAAATGTAAATATATGGAATCTTGATTTCAGTGTGATACCTGTCCGAGTTTCCCATGAGATCTTTGAGGCCATGATAGACGGTAGTAGACAGAATAATGCTGCAGTCAGCAAGGGTCCCAACTGGATGAGACGAGTGGACCAACCCAGCTTGGAAAGAGATTTAGAGAACGGGTCTAGACACATGCAGGTGACAACAGCAGCTACCCAATTTGCTCTGATCTGGGGCAAGTAAGAACCAGACCCTCTGACTTGATGTGGCCTCCCTCATGGCTGAATTGTGCTTTCAAAAAGCCTTTGGCCTGTCTACAGCTATATTTATGTATCAATAACTTATAATTTATATCTGCCGACTTCGACAAAATATGTGAAGGCAAGTAACATGTTTATTAATGACTTGAAGGCATAGGAACCTGCCTATAAAAAGATGAGCTTAATCCCTGAGTGACAGAATTTGGACCCCAAACAGACCTTGGCAAGCCAAATCAAACAAGATGAAGTACAACAGTGACAACCATTAGGTCTAGCACTTGGATTTAAAAAAAATAAAAAGTCTATAAAATAACAGGAAGGAGTCGCTTTGAAAGAGTATGTGTTAAAGATTTAGAGCTCTTAGATAAGTTGATATCAATCAAAAGTTCAATGGGGTTGTCAAAAAGAAAAAGAAATGCCATCTATCTTTAGCTGCAATAATAGACGTAGAATACTTAGAACGAAGGAAATCATTTTCCTGATATATTCTACATGGGACAGATCACACATGGATTACTATATTCAGTTCTGGATTGGACATGGTTAGAAACATTTGGGCTCATTTAGCAGCAGTCTGACGAATGACTGAAAAAAATCAAAAAATCTAAAAAGTAGATCATGTTAGAAACAGTGGAAAAAACCAGTATGTATAATGTGTACAAAAGAAGACAAAGACCATGATATTCATTTCCTAATACCTGCAGAACACTATTCACTCATGTTCCATTGTCCTTTTAACCCTCTCCTGAAACTGCTTATATAAAGGTCACTCATGACCCCTCCCCCATACCACCAAATCCAATAGCCAATTTACCATCTTATCTTTCTCTTGCATCTACAATCAACAATGTTGACTATCCCCTTACTTGTAAAATACTTTCACTGGTGGCTTTAATAACCCTGCAGTATCCTGGTTCTCTCCCACTTTGGTGGTCATCTTTGTTGTCTCCTTCCTGCCTCCCTCTCTTTTCATAAATTCTAAAACTAGAATGCCATAGGACTCTCTGACCTTTCTTTCCCCTCAGCTACCTAGGCCATCACATCTAAATTCATAGCTCTTAATACCATCTCTATGCCAGTGGCTCCCAAATTTGTATCTCCAGTCCTGACCTCTTCCAACCTGAAGGCTCAAGTAGATAATATCAGAAATACTTCAAAATAATTCACACACACAAAAAAAATACTGAATTTTTTTTCTGCACCAAAATTACTACCCCTCAAGTCTTCCATATATCAGTTGATAGCAACACCATTTACCCAACTGTGTAGTCACCCAGGATTCCTCTTTCCTCCAATCCCTTCCTTTTGCAATCCATCTGCAAGTTAAGTCAGTACTACACTATAATAAACATGTATCTAGAATCCAACACTGCCCACCACCTCCACCAGCCTTAATCCCCATCATTTCCCACCAAAACTATAAACAGCCACTTGAATGTCTCCTGCCCCTTCCACACTGTTCACACTGCTGCTAGACTAAAATATAAATCAAAGCATGTCTTCCAACAACTTTCTAACAAAAAAATAAAAACCCAAGCCTCTTAACGATAACCTAAAAGGCTCCAGTGATTCGGTCTCTATCTACCTCTCCAATCTCATCTTTTTTTTTTTTTTAAAGATTTTATTTATTTATTTATTTATTTATTTATTTATTTATTTATTTATTTGACAGAGATCACAAGTAGGCAGAGAGGCGGGCAGAGAGAGAGGGGAGGAAGTAGGCTCCCCATGGAGCAGAAAACCAGATGTGGGGCTTGATCCCAGGACCCTGGGATCATGACCTGAGCCAAAGGCAAAGGCTTTAATCCACTGAGCCACCCAGGGGCCCCTACAATCTCATATTTTAATATTCTTATGTTCACTACACTGCAATTGCATTGACCTTCCTATTACCCAGACATGTTACTACCCAGATATGCCAATTCCACTGACCTTCTTGCCACTTGTTCCTGTCTTCAGGCATTTGCCCTTGCTGTTGGCTCCCCCATGGGCTATCCCCTTTGATTCAACAGGTATCTACACCAATGCCACCTCCTCCAAGGTGTTCTATGACTATATTATCTAGAAGAGCCCTGAAGCTCCTTTATTTTAGTTAAGGAATATAACACTATCTAAAATTATAACATGCTTATCATACATTTTTTAAAAGTATTTATTTATTTGAGAGAATGAGAGAGCCCACAAAAGCAAGGGGAGGACAGGAGGGAGAAGAAAAAGCAGACTCCATGCTGAGCTCAGAGCCAGATGTGGAGCTCAATCTCATAATCCTGAGATCATGACCTGAGCCAAAATCAAGAGTTGGATGTTAAACCAACTGAGCCACCCAGGTGCCCCTAAAATTATATAATGCTTTTACATTATTAATATTTATACAGGGCAGAGCTTTTGTCTGTTTTCTTTATCACTGTATCTCTAGTACCTAGAACAATACCTACCACATAGCCAGCAGTAGTTAATGTCTGCTTAATGAATGATTGACCTATAAAAGGGAAATCAGACTAGCTCATAAACTCAAGACCCAAATTCACTCATCTACTAACTTTTTATCATCTTACCCAAACTCTGAACCAAGAGTTCAGAGTTTTGGAAAAATTGAGAAAGTCCGTTTGGAATCTTACTGTTCATGCTTACCAAGTACATAGCACACTGTACAGAATAGGCATTCAGATAATGTTTGTTAAAGTGAACTGAATTGAACTGAATAATTCAATTAATAATAATAATAACTCTCAAAGAGAGAGGGAATAAAGAGAATTAAGGAATAGAGAAATTGGAAGGAGGTGCCTTTGTGCTTCATATAAGAATGTTCAGGGGTTCAGTCAGTTAAGCATTCAACTCTTGATTTCAGCTCAGGTCATGATGTCAGGGTTGTGAGATCAAGGCCAGCATCAGGCTCCATGCTGAGTGTGGAGCCTGCTTAGGATTCTCTCTCTCCCTTTCCCTCTGCCCCTACCCCCAACTTAGGCACAAGCTCTCTCTCTCAAAAAAAAAAAAAAAAAAGGAATGTTCAAACAGTTACTATTACCTCATCAAGCAGTGGTCATCCTTAGAAGCCTTCAAATAGAGGCCAAATGGCTATCCATGAGAGGTGTATACAAACAGCTCCTGCATCAGGAGAAAAGAGAGTAGATGATGTCTAATAACCAAGTTGACCACTGCTTAATTCTCTGCAGGATGGAGAAAGAGCAAAGAGAAGAACTAATGAAGTGCCAATTAGATCTGGAGACAAGAAAAACAATAAGAGAGTTCAGTTTCAGTAAAATGATAGCAACAATACCTGGGCTGTGAGTGATTAAAGCATGAGAAGATACTAAGCTAATAATCTGAAACAAATGATGGTTGTTAGTGTAAGTGGAGATGATGATGGCTCAAAAGGCAAGGTCAGGTTTCAGGGAAGTTTTTATTTTTTTTTATTTATTTTTTTTTTAAGATTTTATTTATTTATTTGACAGAGAGAGATACAGCAAGAGAGGGAACACAAGCAGGGATGTGGGAGAGGAGAAGTAGGCTTCCCGCTGAGCAAGGGAGTCTGACATGGGGCTCGATCCCAGGACCGTCCTGGGATTATGACCTGAGCCAAAGGCAGACGCTTAATGACTGAGCCACCTAGGTGCCCCTCAGGGAGGTTTTTAAAAGGAAATTAAAATATGCTCAGAAACAGCAGGATAGAAGAAACTAGTAAAAACAAACAAATAAACAAACAAAAAAATCTATAAGATAGCTAGGAAAAACCCAAGCAAAAACCTAAAGATCAGTACTCTGAACGATAGAACACTTATGATGAAAGAAATAGAGGGAAACAAAAAGAAATGGGAAAAATTCCATGCTCGTGGATTGAAAGAACAAATATTGTTAAAATGTCTATGCTATGCAAAGCAATTTACACATTCAATGCAATCCCTAACAAAATTCCACAATCATGATTCACATAGCTGGAACAAACAATCTTAAAATTTATGGACCCAGAAAAGACCCCAAATTGCCAAAGTAATGGTGAAAAAAGAAACCAAAGCTAGAGGCATCACAATTCCAGACTTTAAGCTGTATTACAAAGCTGTAATCATCAAGACAGTATGGTACTGGCACAAAAACAGACACATAGATCAATGGAACAGAACAGAGAATCCAGAAATGGACCCTCAATTCTATGGTCAACTAATCTTCAACAAAGCAGGCAAGAGTATCCAATGGAAAAAAGACCGTCTCTTCAACAAATGCTGTTGGGAAAATTGGACAGCCATAGGCAGAAGAATGAAACTGGGCCACTCTCTTACACCATACACAAAAATAAATTCAAAATGGATGAAAGACCTCAATGTGAGACAGAAATCCATCAAAATCCTAGAGGAGAACACAGGCAGCAACCTCTCCGACCTTAGCTGCAGCAGCTTCTTGCTGGATATGTCTCCAAGGGCAAGGGAAACAAAAGCAAAAATGAACTATTGGGACTTCATCAGAATAAAAAGCTTTTGCACAGGACAGGAAACAATCAACAAAACTAAAAGGCAAGGGAGAAAATATTTGCAAATGACCTATCAGATAAAGGGCTAGTATCCAAAATCCATAAGGAACTTATCAAACTCAACACCCCAAAATCAAAAAGTCCAGTCAAGAAATGGGCAGAAGACGTGAACAGACATTTCTCCAAAGACACACAAATGGTGGACTTGAAAAAATGCTCAACATCAGTGGACCTCAGGGAAATACAGATTGAAACCACAATGATATATCACCTCACACCAGTCAGAATGGTTAAAATTAACAACACAGGAAACAACAGATGCTGGTAGAGATGTGAAGAAAGGGGAACACTCCCACACTGTTGGTGGGAAGGCAAACTGGTGCAGACACTCTGAAAAACAGTACAGAGATTCTTCAGAAAGTTAAAAATAGAGCTACCCTATGACCCAGCAATTGCACTACCACGTATCTATCCAAAGGATACAAACATAGTGATTCAAAGGGGCACATGCACCGCAATGTTCACAGCAGCAATGTCCACAATAGCCAAACTATGGAAAAAGTTCAGATGTCCATCAACAGGTGAATGATAAAGAAGAGGTGGTATGTGCATGTGTGTGTGTATGTATAATATGTATGTATATCCATCCATACATACATATACATGTATAAACACACACACATATATAATGGACTATTTTTCAGCCATCAAAAATAATGAACTCTTGCTATTTGCAATGACATGGATGGAACTAGAGGGTAACATGCTAAGTGAAATAAGTCAGTCAGAAAAAGATAAATACCATATGATTTCACTCATGTGGAATGTAAGAAACAAAACATATAAACAAAGGAGAAGGGAAGGAAAAATAGAATAAGATAAAAATGGACAAGGAAGCAAACTATAAGAGACTCTTAGCTATAGAGAACAAACCGTGAGTTGCTGGAGGGGAGGGGAGTGAGGGGATGGGGTAACTGGGTGATGAGCATTAAGGAAGCTACTTGATATAATGAGCACTGGGTGTTACATGCAACTGATGAATCACTAAATTCTACCCCTGAAACTAATCATATACTATATGTTAGCTAAATTGATTAGAAATTTAAAGAAATTTTGAAAAGAAGCTGGTAGAAAGACAGTCTAAAGGTAAAAGGATGGAACATGGGCCCAGAAGTCCCTGCCACAACGGATTAGCCCAGAGGAGCCTGGACTCTCAGGCTCCTCTCAGAGAAGAGATGTGTTGAACTGAGAAGGAAAGAGAAAGCCCCAGTCTTGAATCTCTGCAAAGGTTTCATTTTTATTTCATTCATTTATTCATTTATTCATTCATTCATTCAGGTGTATTTGTTTTCACGCAAAGCCCTCTTTCAGAGGTATCATGCATTCAAAAACCAGACAGTATGATGGAAGAGAAGTCCTAACACAGGGTAGGCAGGAAAGTCTTTCTTGAATGCCTATCCTAACCTCCTACCAAAAAGAGTAAGACTAGCTAAGAGCAATTTCCAGAGCTGAGAAAAATTCTGAGAAATGCTGAGTCAAGAACAAAAGGATTGGGGGGACCTTTGGTGTTAGACTTAGCGGTCAAAACAGGATCTAATAGAAAATAGTCTGGCCTTAGATTATGAAAGTCTAATTTCTGTGCTATCCTGATCCTGGTTAAAGTGAGTATAAAGATTGCATTTAAAACTGGTGATGTGTGTGCTGGCACTCCAAGATGATAGTAAAGTGGTGTTTGAACTCGAGGGAGCTGTGTGTGTGTGTGTGTGTGTGTGTGCGCATGTGTCTGTGTGTGACAACAGCTCCTCCTGAGAATCCCTTCTCCCACAACTACAGTTCTTCTACCAGTCTCCCTCCCCTTCTTCCTTCAGCCATTGGTCATAACAGCTTCTGGTCCCTGGATTGTTACTCATCCATGCAGCCTGAGTCCTTACTTCTTCCCGTATCTCCTTAAATAGCCCCTTTATCAAACTCTCCTCAACCAAACCTTCTGAACTTGCCACCGTCCTCCTGCCAGGACCCTAACTGAGACATGAAGGCCAGAAGATGGCTCCCTTCCCTGCAGCAGCAGCACCTTCTATCCTGCCAATTTCATGTGACAGCCATTTATCTCTTTTATTGGTCACTACTTGAACTCCAAGACTAGCAGATTAATTGAACACCAATCTGTTTTTGTTTTGCTAATTACCCACTGAATCACGATTTCCCCAGGCATCTACCTGATACGGCCCCACCCAAATATCCTCTCATTTATAATTCTAGCCTAAAATTTCACCATCTACCAGCCCTGGCTCCCCCGAGGCAACCATATCCATGGCATAGCTCAGGTATTGCTCGTACCTCTGCAGAGAGGGCATCACCCTCCCCAGATAGCTAAGGCTCACAGCGGGGCTCCTGCCCTCCCGAGGAACTGGAAGTGAAGCCAAGAAAGCAAAGCAGAAGCCCCATGGTGAAAGGGGACAGTAAGTGCTGAAGGAAAGGCTATAGGTGTGCGGGCCTGAGTCTACTCAGTCTGTCAGACCCTGAGCCTGGATCCGCCTCATCTGTGCCAGATCCTATCAGCTGAAGGGTTTAGAAGTACCTGCCCTGGAAAAGCCCCACTTGGGAGAGGAACTGATGAAAGCTGACAGAATGAGGTTCATCCTGCCTGAAGGTGAAGAGGACTGGTCAAAGTAGCAGTGGATATTTACCTCCTCCTCAAAACTTCCCCCACCCCTCAGTATCTCCTGGTCACCAACCTCAACTTGCCGAGTTTCGACTCAAATTGCTGAGTTTCCTGAAGCATCTGTTACCATCACCCTGTTTTACCTTGTGAGGAGACTACATGCCCAAAAGGGATAGAACTCCATCCCCCGGTCCTGCTTATGTTCTCCACAGCATCTGGCACAGCGCTGAGCACCAGGACTTTAGAAAATGTCCACTAACTCACCACCTCATCTCAGCAACCCATTTCGGTTATTCTCAAAGACTCAGACCCTAATACTCCTAGAAAACCCAAGCCTGTCTGTGCTCCTTCTCTGTGATTGTCCAAATCTCCCAGCCAAACGGTTCCACTTATATTTTCTCCAAAAATCAGAACACGCGCAATAACCAAATTGCCAGAAGTTGCATACCATTGACTCTTTTACTCTCAGAAAATCATCTAGACACTAGGTTAGATAATAGAGTTTTTATACACATTATTTCATTCTCTCACAATAGTCCTTAAGGTTGGATAAAACAGGTATTGTGATTCCCATTTCAGAATCAGTGAAACCAAGGCTCAGAACAGTTAAGTAATTTACCCAAGATTATGGTACTTGTAAATGATTTTAAAATCAGATTAGAACCCAGATCTGTTATCTGCCACCCTGCTCAGCTTCTCTGTTAGCACATCTCTTCCCCTAGGTTAACCCTCTGTCCTCCAGAGGCTATTAAATGATTATAACATGATGGGGAGACATATGGGGGCAACTAACCAAAATTCATAGCTCTATCACTGGTGAGGAGCCAAGACCCCAATACACATAGCTGAGTGCTAAATGTTGGCTTCCCCTTGCTGCTGCATACACTTGAGAGTAATAGCATTTTATAGGGAAAGCATGGCTCTTGATTCTGATATAACCAAAGTCCAATGTGCTCACACATCCTTATCCCCTGGTCATCCATCAAGGCAGCTGTGAACAGCAGTCAGAAAACAGTGTCTGCTTCGGTTTTCTCTTTAGTCTCCAGATAAAAGCCCCAACCATAAGGCAACAGCTTGACATCTTATTTCTCATGTTCCTGCCTCACCTGAATAGATGAAATGCTTATTCCCATTTACCTTCTAAAGAAAACCCAAAGTATCTACGAATGGACAGCCAAGAAGGCCTGGGACTTTAAGACAAAGATGACAGGAGGAACAGTTGGTCCAAAGATGAGAAAAGCATATGAAAACAAAAGATAAAGTTTGGGGTTTTCCAGGGCCATGGCTGAGTGAGTTTGGCTCTGCCTCAGCTATTCAAAAGACTAGTATGTGCGACCAGTAAGAAATTAGAAGCCCTCTGTATCATATGAATCCTGAATATAAGCAACAGTTGGTAATTGTTATACTAATAGGACTTACAAAACCACCTGTACACCAACCCTAAAATATAACATGGCCACACCTTCTCTTGAGGGTTCCCATGTGAAGGATCATACTTGCATTTATGAAGTACTTCACCTCATCATTAGAGGAGGGAAAATATATTTTATGTGATAAAAACAGACACTGCGTGATATTCCCAGAGGGAGTAGATGGTTTAAAAGCATGAACTCTCAAGTCAGATTGCCAGTTTGAATCCAGACTCTTGGACACTTGCTAGCTGGATGTCTTGCCACAAGTTCCTTAACCCTCTGCACATCAGCTTCCTCAGTTATAAAACCATGGTAACAATAGTCACAATGTCATGGCACTACAGTGAGAATTAAAAGCAGTAACACACATAAAATAAATAGATGAGTATCCAGCACAAGGCATTTATTAGTCAATAAATGCTAGCCATTGTTAAAGATCAAAGTAAGTAGAGGGCTTCTGCTTCTCACAATGATGGAATACCTGGTATCAGACCAGCCCTCCTCCTGGAAATGAGTATGAAACTGGACAAAGTATACGAGGCAACTGTTTCCAGGCAATGGACAGAAAGCAGCACAGGATTTCAATTCCTGCAAAGAGGGATTCATGAGATCAGCCTGCGATCACCCTGGCTTTTTGCCTAGAAACAATTTTCTGACTGGAGTACAGAGAGCTAAGCTCCCAGCACAGCACAGTGGTCACACTATGCTACGGAGGCAGAAGTGAGAGCTGTGAGCAGCTAACGCGGGAATCTGCAGAGTGGACTAGCAGAGAGAAATGTACAGGGAGGGTCCCCATAAGCTCAAGATGAGATCCCCTATGAGTCCATGGCTGAGGGCTAGAAATACATCTCAGGTCAAGACACCCACGATTTTTCTAGATAGCAGCTACTACAGGGTTGAAATTAAAACACAGATAGATACTAGAGGTTGAGCACTGGCAGGAAAGGGTATTGCTGCACTTTGTGGAGTTCCAGCCCTGTCAGAGTAGACTCCAGAAATGCCACTCTTAAGGACAGGAACCACACCCTAAAATAAGACTTCCTCTAATCTTACCCTAATAAAGGCTAAATCCAAACCCCAACAAGATTCACAAAAAAAAAAAGCAGAATTCAGACTGAGTTCCCCCAAGTTAGAGGAACTTGGGAAATACCATAGGGTTTCTATAGGTATGCAATAACCAAACATAAAACCAAGCTTGCACATGTTCAAGGTGATCAGCCAGCATTCAAACTGCAAGATAAGAATTAATACTTTCCCAAGGAAAATAACAGAATCCAGAGTCTCTGTAACAAATTATCCACAATGTCCAGCATTCATTAATAAAATTATATACACAAATAAAGAAAATGGAAAATGTGATCCAGATTACAGACTTGGCAAGCAAAATCTTAAAGCCGCTACTAGCAGCTATTATAAATGTTTTAAAACAAGGGAAACTATGTTAAAATAATTAAAGGAAAATGTGATCTTAATGAGAGAACAAATAGAAAATCTCAGGAGAAAAACAGAAACCACAAAAAGACAAAAATAAAAGTTAAAATGAAAAATTAAAAAGTACAATAACTGAAATAAGAACAAAAATCACTGCATGAACCTAACAGAAGACTGGAGGTAGCAGAGAGTTGGTGAACTTGATGACAGATTAATAATATCATTGATTTATTCTTTCCTTTTTTCACCCTGGCTCTCTGCCTACAGACAATTTCCTGATTGCAGTAAGGAGAACTAGAGTCCAAGCACAGCACAAAAATAAAGAATGGGGGGTGGGGAACTGAATAAAAATGCGTATTGATATTTGGCACAATATCAAACGATCCAGCACACATATAATTGGAGTCACAAAAGATAAAAGCATGCAATTGAAGCAGGAAAAAATTATCTCAAGAAAAGACAATCAAAATCTTCCCAACTAAAATGAAAAACACTGACTTATCATTCCAAGAAGCTCAGCAAACCCCAAACAGGATTCATATAAACCAGAAGCAGAATCCCATGTAGGTACATCATAATTAAACTTTCAAAGCTAAAGAAAATGACTGCTAACCAGAGACAATAGAACAATATTTCTAAAGAGCTAAAAAGACGAGGGAAAAACTGTCAACTCGGAAGTCTATTACTAGAAAAAATATCCCTCAAGAATAACGGTAAGATAAAGACATTTTTGATAAATAAAAGCTAAGGGAAAGGATAGAAGGGAATTAATACCAGATTTTAAAAACTTAGATCTATGGGAAGAAGTGAAGAGCACTGAAAGTAGAAAATAAATGAGTAAATATAAACGACTGGGTGGTCATTCTTCTCATCATCTACATAAAAATTGTTTATTAAAGCAAAAATGATTGCTGTACAACAAGGTTTACAATATGTGTAGAAGTAAAAATTAAGATAAGAGTCTTACAAGGAACAAAGTGAACAGTTAAATGAAATTTCGCTGCTGTAAGATGACATCTGTGAAGTGGGAAGCAGAAATCAGAAAATGGGAAGTGGGATCTGGGGAAGTCACTGGTGTGAGGTAGGAAGTGAAAGAGGGAAAGAGGAAATATGCAATGTCATCTGTGAAGTATGAAGAGATACAATATTGATTCTAAAGAAACTACCATAATTAAGAATGCATTCTGTTAGCCCTAGAGAAACTACTAAATAATATAGTAAGCAGAGGAATAAATAAAAACTCAATAGAAAAAATAAAATAGAAAACACTAAACAATATTTTATTAACCTTAAATAAGGCAGCAAAGAAACAACAGAAAGCAGAAGAGACAAATGAAATCCAAGTTATATGACAGTACACAAACCCAATCACATCAATAATTACATTAAATATAAATATATACATTAAATATAAATATATACATTAAAGGGCAATTAAAGGGCAGAGATTTTCATGCTAGATAGAAAAGCAACATCCAACTAGACTATTTATAAGGAACAGATTTTAAACATAAAGGCATATTCAGGTTGAAAGTAAAAGAACAAACAAACAAAAAAATTCTATCATGCAACAATATGACCCAGCATTTCTATTCCTAGACATATGTCCACAAAAAGATTTGGACATCGAATATTCTTCACAGATTTATTCATGATAACCCAAATGGGAAACAAATCCATACATCCATAAACATGTGAATAAACAAATTATGGTCTACTCATAATTAAAATACAATAAAAAGGAAGGAACTATTCAGATGAGCAATATCATGGACAAATATTACAGACATTTTGCTGAGCAAATGAAGCTGGATTCACAAGATGTCATAATGTCTAATTCCATTTAAGTGAAATTCTAGAACAGGAAGAACTTATCTGTAGGGATCACAGATTATACTGATGGTGGACTTGGGCAAGGAGTTGTGGAGTAAAATGGGGTTAAGAGGGAACTTTCTAAGAAGACTGAAATGTTCTTTCTTTAGAGTAGTGGTAATGTGGTTGTGTATATCTGTCAAATGTCACTGACCTGTACATTTTAAATAAGTTAATTTTATTTTATGTACATTTTATGTAAATTGTAATTCAACAAAGTTGATTTACATTTTCTTTTTAAAAAAGGTAATTAAATGTTTCATTTCTTTTCTTTTCTTTTTTTTTTTTTTTTTTTTGCCATTAACACCAAACATGTCTGACTAACATCCATTCAGGAAAGAGAGAAGAAATTTCCAAGTAGAGAATTAGAATAAAATAAAAAACATCTCAAAACAATTGGGACTATTCCTTACCCCCTGCCTATTCTGCATGTAGTCTTTGTGGGATTTTTTTGTTGTTGTTGTTAAGTTTATTTAAGTAATCTCTACAACACCTAATGTGGGGCTTAAAACTCACGACCCCGAGATCAAGAGTCTGGCTTTTCCGACTGAGCCAGCCATGCGCCCCGATTCCACGCATAGCCTTTGAAATGTCATCTATTAATATGATCATTACTGATCGACTTTATTGATCTGTAACAAAGTAGAGGCCTAAAATCTTGTTTCTAAAATTTTCTGGTGGATCCAGGGCAAGTTCAAAACCACAAAATGTGTTCTTAATCCCAGAAATAGTTCCACCCCACAGAATATAAAATGAGAGGTGGGTGTTTCTGGGTTAGCAGCAGCCTCGAGGTAGCAGAGCTCGAGGTAGAGCTGGGAAGCAGCCACAGTGACCCAAGCACCCAGGAACCCAGGCTCCTGACCCACCCGCCAAATATGCACTGCAAGCTTACAAAGCTCTGCAGAGAAAGAAGTTAAAACCCACAGATCCTATCACTAAATTTCACCAGTCCCCTGAGATATTTACAGTTTCGCGGTTAGAAATGACACCAAGATTTAAATCATTTGCAGTAGGGCCTGCCTTTGCGAGCCCTTCCACTCTGCTCACCTCTCAGCGCCCCGTGCCCTTCACACCTACCACATCGGCTGGGAGAGTGACACAGTCACTCAGGCCCACTGTGACGAGGTTTACCTCAGACTGCCTTATGATTTATGGAAGAGCAGAACAAGGAAACCTCCTCACCTTGAAAGAACTCCATGTGGCACTGCCCGAAGGCATTCTCCCCCAGTGGTTTTATGTTTTTCTCATCTTCTTATTGGCTCTCCTGTCCACCTCTCTCTCCCACAACACACAGACACACACACACACACACACACACACAGGAACAGGTGATTCTCCAAACTACCAAAATGATGAAGTGGCAAAAGAGATTGATTTATGAGGATGGTACGAGGGGTATAACTAGGAGATAATGGGGTGAAATTGAGCAAAGGGAAGTGTAGGCTGAGTATCAAGAAACATTTGAAACTCACCAGAGTGTGAAGCGAGCTCCCAGGAGAAGCCACAGAAGCACGGAAGCCCCGTGGCTGGAAATCATCAAACACTCAAGAATGGGAATAATGGGTTGTGGCCTGGCAAGGTGGACAGGAGGGAGCAGAGGTGAAATTCGCATTTCACTAACATCTGAGAACTGCTCTGCTAAGTCACTCATTCTGTGATTAGTGAACGTTCCATTTCTATCTTCATCTTCCCTCTCTCTCATTCTCCCTCTCTCTCACACAAGTGCATCTTACAAACATCCATACTCTACACACCTTCCAACATCGTACCTGCAACACAGTGACTATGGACCTTATGCTGCCTGCAAGGTTCAAGTTCACACTCATCCTTTGTCTCCTCACCTCCCAGCACTCATCCCGTCCATCCTCTCTTACAGGGTCCCTGGGCTTCTTACCACTGTTTTCATTAACCACTGTATTTATGCTGGTGTCCCCTGTGGGAGGCCCTGGCCCCAGAGAAGGCACCTGCACCCACAAGTAGGTGGGTGAGAGAGAGTTGAGGTAGGGGCCGAGTCACACTTTTCTGTGGCTTTCAAATAAAGCTAAGCCAAATGCCCAGAATGATCAGAAGATCTTTGCTCGCTATTGAGGATGATTTTATATTCCAATGCCTTCTCCTGTTTTTAGTATTCTGAGACTCTGTTATGCACCTATATTAAGCCTGATCAAAAGCTAAAAATGCCCACAACTAGCACACAACTTCCCCCATAGACCTTGAGGTCAAAAAGTTCTCCAAGAGAAAAGCCAATAATCCTAGCTGTATGCATGACAAGGCTGAGGCAGACCACCAACTCTTCCTGCTGGGAAGATAGAGGAAGGGGAAAACAAAAGAAAAATACTGCTCTCATTTCAAACCCTCTGTAAGGCACAGGACAGGGTGTGACTTTGTGTTTTTAAGGTCTAGAGCTCTGTAGCAGGATGGAGGATGTAAACTCTGGACAGCATGATTTGCTAGTCTAGAAAAATCAGGGATATGACCGCTACCTCAACAGCTGAGATAGAGTGGTAAAATCTGCCCTTAAAGTTGAACCACCAAGAAGTGGTAACTCAGGCTTGCCGCACTCAACAGCATTAAATATAGGAAAACATCACTGCAGATTTCCAGCCTGTTCCTATCCTATGAACAGGTGCAAAATGCCATTTCCGGGTCTGTATGTGCGCAGATCATGGGAGCCAAAGGTTGAAACAACTCAATGTAAAACTGAATGTTGATGAGGGAAGAACGAAAATGAGGCTCAGCTGTGACTAATTCTGTACAGGCTCTCACAGTGTCTAGTAAGGACAACTGGAAAAGCTTCAATGTTAGCATGTTACTGCCCTCTCCTGGGCAAAAGGTCAAAGACGGTACACATGTGTAAGTCACAACTGGTTCAAGTCTGTGTGGCCCAAGGCAGTCAATCTTGAATCCTCCAGCCTATAAACCTTTGAAAGAGGGACTGCCTTTGACCATCTTCCACCTGCAAATCCAAATCTGTCTCCCCAGCTGCCACCATTTTACCTTTCCAGTGGAGCCAAAGGATTCTGAGACCACAGACTCCATTAGTGGGTTATAGGTGGATGTGGGGAGGGGACTGGAATTGTCCACTGGAACAGGGATGGGACTGGGGGTGGGGAGGGCAGCCCTGAAATTCAGAACATCCTACTGATCCACTTAATAAGCAGCAACCCCTATCACTGTTTAGTGCCTTGGAAATTGCTTTCAAGGGCCTGAGAAAAATTCTTCTTCCAATCCCTACCACCCCCTACATACCCTGTCAGCTCATCAGCCATATGCCGGAGCACTGACTGTTTTGAGCCTAAACTCGTACCCCTGAATAATGTAATTAAATCTAAATCACCTGCAATTTTTAAGGGTTAGAATATCTTATCAAAATTAATGAAAACTCAAATCCTTTGGAAATGATTATTTTGTGACTTTTAATGACTGTCCAAATAGTATTTTAAATGAAGATACATCTGAATAATAAGTAAAATAAAATAAGGCAAATTAATTAAGAAAGTCCTGATAAACCTAAATTAGGTAATCATCTATTTTTTGTAAAGTCTCGAGTAAGTCACTTATACCCAACTCTTCATTTCATACGAAGTATAAAGATCAGGTCTGAATTCACATACCATAAAGGAATCCAAATTAATGAGAATTTACAATACAGTATCCTTCAACAGAGACGATAATCACTTTAAAGGATTCTCATCTCCAACAAATATTTATCCAGGGCCTGCTGCGCACACAGCGCTATACTTGGGGATAGAACGCAATCTCATTACCATGTCTCCGCGTGAGGACAAATCACAGAGAATCCTGAGAGCTGCTGTCGTAGTCACCTTGCTTGGCTGGCACTTTGATCATGTCCCTGACCCCTCGGCTCCCTGCAGAGGCCCTTCCCATCTCCATTCATGGGAAAAGCTGCCTCCCCAGCGGCAGGCAGTATGGGGTGGGGGTGTAGCCAGGAATACCCCAGGAGATGAGGGGGCCTGACTCTTCCTCTCAGAGGACAAGGGCAAGCCCTCCCCCCATGCATGGGACACTGCTCCATGCTGTGCCTGGCCCTTTGCCATCATTTCAGAGCTATTATTTCATCCCATCCTCAAAACAGCCCTGTTGGTAGCTCTTATTATTACTCCAACATTTTAAGGATGAGAACAGAGAAATGTACTACATTTAAGCATTTTTTCCAAAGTCATAAAATCTTAAGACGCAGGGTCAAGATTCATCTGTGAGTCTGTCTGAGCCTATAGTCCAAAGCCAGTAACTGTGAGATTACCCTACTTTCTTTATATCCAAAATGCAAGGAACCCATCAGGCTCGATGTACAAATCCAATGGCAATTTATAAGACTGGTTTCTGAATGATAATTTGCTTACATAAGGATCCTTGAGTCGGATGACGTTATATCCCTACCCAAGATTCTCAACCAGTTCCCTACTGAATTTGGAATAAAATCCCAAGTTCTTGCCACAGCGTGCAAAGTCCTACATGAGCTGGCCCTTGACTCTCCCGTGACCTGCCTCCCGTTTCTGCCCCACTCACTGTCCTCCCATCTTCCTTGCTTCCTATTAAATGAAAATGTATATTCCTGCCTCAGGGTCTTTGCATGTGTGCTCCCTCGGCTTGAGACACTCTCAGCCCGGATAGCTACATGACCCCCCTCATTTGGCTCCTGACTCCACTCCATGTCACCTTACCCAAAAGTCTTGTCCTGACAGATCTATCTAAAATAGAGCCTTGTCTCCTCATGTGTCTTCAGTTTTATCGACAGCACTCATCACTTTGTGGCATTATATTCATGTCTGTGTATTATCTCTGTCACTGCAGCAAAGGCCTCGCCAGGGCAGGGATCTAGCCTTGCCTGCTCACTGTGCGGCTGCTGGCACTTTAACAGCTGAGGGCACATAGGAGACGCTCGATAAACATCCACCAAATTAATGAATCAGTGAACGAACTTAAAGTCCTTTATCAATATATGCAGATGTGCCTGCTTGAATTTTCATCTGTAAAACCACTCCAGGAAGGACAACCCCCATTTATGCAGCGGCGCCTGTTCATGACCCACCTCAGCTGATTTTATACATTCTTTCTCTCCTCTCTTTCTTCGAAAGTTTCAAACATCCTCTGAACTTCCACACACCCCTTTCCCATAAATGCCTTCAGTCATCTCCTAAAACCCTTCTCTAACCACATGCTGCCCAGAAGAGGTGACAACGGCAAGGCCACTCTCCTGCTCACACCACCCACCATACCACAGGTACAAAGCTTGTCCCTGGGCCCAATATGGCTTCCCAACAGCTGGAGGCTGAGCCCAGCAGAGTTCCCTTCTGATAGCTGGGTGTGCCACTGTGCCCTCTGCAGGCCAGGTTCTGGCAGGGCCCCCTCTGCATTGCAGCGGCCCGGGGTGGGGGAGCGGGGGGAGTTTTGCAGTACGACCATGTCTCTGATGGACCTGGTGTAACTGCGCAGCCCCTACTGGGTATTTCACAGTCACTCAGAGATAACTATGAAGACTTTTACCCCATGGTTTGAGAAATTTTCATGCGGATGCTATGTGTCTCGGACAGAGAGAGAGGCTATGTGTCACTTCACAGAACAGAACAGGGCTTCACTTACCTATTTTCTTGTAAGCCCGGAGCTTTCATTTTTCCAAGATCTGGACTGTGGAGTGGGGTAATTTGTGCGGTTCTTCTAACACGGGAGCTGTTTATGATACAGCACTTCACTTCTCAGAGGGCTATGGCTAGAAAAATAATCTGCATTTCCAGTCTTATGTACTTTTCTAGAATAGAGAGATTCAATAAAATTCCTAAATAATGAGGGGTTTGGAGGTCTAAGGCCTGAAGCAAATTGGGGCAGGGCAAAAAAAAAAAAAATCTACAAGCCCACCAAACAAATGGTTTCCACCACCTAATCCACTGAATGCATCATCGTCATGACATTAGAAAGAATGAGAAGGGGCAAAGTAAGCATTTTTAGGAGGTGTTACAAGTTTGTAACTAACCTGCCCTTCCTTCCTAAGACTGTGTTTTCTGCATCCCTAGAGTCTTGATGCTTTTCTGGGTGTTACTGGCTTCCATCTGGCTCTGCCTGTGTGACGGTGGAGAAAGCTCCTGCAGGAACTGACTACTACTGCAAACACCTGAGCTTCAATCTTACCTGTTAGAACAATGTTAAGTTCCTGGGAACCCAGTGACAGCAGCTACATACACCCCCTCTGCTTCTCCCTCTACAGAGCTTGCCTTTGCACTGAGCACAGTAGACAGCACCAGTACCTATGGGTACAACCAGCACCTACAGGTGCCTAGAGGCGTGGCAGTGCCACAGAGGGGCAGGATGTCCGGGAGTCAGGAGGGTAAGGGCTCAGATCCCAGGAGTGCCGCCAGACCCCATCCTGCCAAAAGAATGGAATCAACAACATAACCGTGGCAGGAAAACAGGTCTGTCCCACCGCAGCTGAAGTCTATGAGATCACGTCACACGAGCAACTGGTGCTTCACCTAACTTTGATTTCAGAAGCAGAGTAGGAAGCCTTCAAAGTTCGAGGTAAACCATCTATTAAAGACTTAATTCCAAGGAATGACTGTGCACAGCGAGGCCCAACAGGGTAACCCTGGACTCCAAAATACTGCCCATATTATAAGAATGCATGATTGCAAAGCAGTGGACAAACAAGCCTAATTGGGGAACGGAGCTGGGCAGCTCTGTGGAACATTCCAGATGATGATGATTCAGACCTCTCCATAGAGATACTGAGCTAAGAGATTGGTGGGTCAAAGCAGGAAACAAGGAAGGTCAGGTTTTGAAGTTAGTATAATATATAAAAAATTAGTATAAACTGAATAGAACATATAAAATATATAAAAGCACAAATTTAACTTAATAGAAATATATAAAAACTCCAGCTGGAGGAATATGAATAGTATCTTCAAACTTTTTTGTTCAGTTACTCACTAAAAGGATTCTTAAAATTATGTACCCCTGTGCCCATTTTTAAATGGACAATAAAATTTTTCTCTTGGTCATCTAAATGGCTGCAAAGGATGGAATTTCTGGCATATAGTAAATACTAACACTTTTAAATAAACCATGACATCACTGATTTTAATGTATTTAATGGAATATAAATACCATAATATCTTGTTATCTACCACTATCCACTTTTAAAATACAAGATTAAGGGGCACCTGGGTGGCTCAGTGGGTTGAGCCTCTGCCTTCGGCTCAGGTCATGATCTCAGGGTCCTGGGATTGAGCCCCACACTGGGCTTTCTGCTCAGCGGGGAGCCTGCTGCCCCCCCATCTCTGCCTGCTTCTCTGCCTACTTGTGATCTCTGTCTGTCAAATAAATAAATAAAATCTTAAAAAACTAATAAAATACAAGATGAAGCTCTTCTTGAGGTGTCATAAATTTCACATCATTCCTTTTTTTTTTTTTTTTCCCCTAACACTGTATTTCTCTCTCTTATCTCCCCCTCAAGATTTTGTAGTAATGTTTGAAAGTTTCAAAGTACTTTAAGGACAACTCTCTATCATACCACTTTGCAACCAAAATATGTACATAAAGTGAAGTTTATGATTATTTTGTATTACCTGTAATCACAAGCTCTATGTGTTTAACTGTTTTTTTCTGGACTGAGATGTTATGACAAGTATTAATTGTAAGCCTTTGGTGAAAATAACATATACATGTTATAAATTTTGTTAGAGGAGCATTAAACAGTAAAATCTTACTAAATTTTACTTTATGTGTATTTTACCACAGTTTTTAAAATAAATATAAAAGCTCTTACTAGAAATCTCTCTCTCAATAAGCTGGTTATAAGGGTAGTTTATGGTACATTCAATAAAAGAAGTTCCCCCTTACATGACTATTTCAAATTACCCCTTTATGCAGCCCCACTAGAAATTCTTTCACCTTAGGGCAATGTAGTAAAATTCTGGGAAAATGAGAGATAGGGTTTTCTTTTGCAAAGTGAAGAAAGAATGATCATGAAGGGTTGGGGGATGGCATTTGCTTAAGCTGATTGGTTTTAGGAAAGAATACAGTAGAAAACTGAAGATGTGGAAACTAAATCCCTTGAAATTCTCCATGCTTTCATATTCCCTGAAAGTTTTTACGTACTCAGGAAAGTATCTGCTCTCCAGTGTGAAGGCTGCAGAGTTGGAGAACTTCCGGAATACTGCAGGTCCTCTGCTTTTCCCGCCGACTGTGGTCTGGTCAGTGTAACTAAAAAATCATGAACTTGGGGGCACGTACCCCCTCTATCTGTATCCCCACGGCGTAGGCAAAGACTGAGGCTCACTACATGCATGTCCTAGGATTATGCCAACCCTGGCTGCTTTTTGCTTTCTTCTCTTCCTTATCTCCCCGCAGGGGAGAGTCAACAGCTTGGCCCAAGAAGCTGCTAAGCTTGTGAACCAACTCTGGCCAGGGCAGTTGTAACACAGATCAGAAACCATGCCTCCCCCTCGCTATGGTCTGTGACAGGAGCAGCAACAGCCACAACCCTACACAGGTCTTCCCCGCGCACCCAACAGCAATCCTAGCCCCCTTCCTGTAACAGAGGATCTCCACAGGGAGTCTCCATCCTTTATTTCATATTTTTCAATAACCCGTTTATCCTCTCCTTTTCAACTTGAAACCCTAACATAAAAAGTGATCCTACAGGACTCCACCTGTGGCTGTGGCTCATTTCCCAGATGCAGCCCAAAGCCTCTGCTGATGACACCAAAAGCATCACCATGGCAACGATCACTGACATACAGTGCAAAGCCGAGGATGAAGCATGAATTCTTCTCCAAATCACTTCCAAAATGTTAAACTCATGTCATTTATCACCCTCTAGGTTTACTGGCCTCTCTAGGAACCAAGGAAGTGGCAGATTTTTTTTTTTTATATTCAGTGATGGTTTTTAATAACAGCTGTTTTCATTAAAAAGTAAAATTAAACGCATATTAAGCCTTTAGGAAAGACAAAAGAAAAAGGTTAACTATAATCCCACCACACTGGAATATTTACTCTTAGCATTGCGGTCTTTGGGGCATCCCATTTTAAACTGAAGTGGTGTTTTTTTTTTTTTTTTCACTCTCCTTAGGACACCTCTGCAAGAAAACTGTGATAAAAGTTCCCACAGGGCCACCCAGACCCTGAAAGTACAGCATCTGTGCTTTCGAAAAAGCCAATGATCTTTCAGTGCCATGTAGACCAGGCTGGGAGGAAGGAGATGATACCCAGAACTAGTGCACAGGCAAATGCAATACAAAACGCCAAGTACACTTGAACGGGGACAAAAAAGAAGGTTCTGGGGCAAATATAGCCACATTGCCTCATAGCAAGAGCCTAAAGAAAGTCCCTGCCAGGGGGGCTCCTTCAGGTAAACGCTTTTTTCTCATAAGGATCAATCCAACCCTGCCCCATATGCTTCAACACTAAATTCAAAAATGGACCACGATGAAAGAACAGCAACCTTTGTCAGTCCTCTGGGGGCACTAAAGTTGCCGAAATGTGTGCCTTGCTGAGACAGCACTGAAAATAGCAAAGAAGGCCTATTTTTTTCTTTGTTCACAGACAAAGCACAGCCCTACCTATTTGGGTCTTAGGTTATATATATATATACATACACACCTCATCTCAAAATCATTTTTGCCAGAGTCATCCGGCTCTGCTCTGATGCCGAAGCCTGTAACACAGCTGCTGGCGGCACAGCCAGCACTGGTGACTTAACAAGCCTGCTCATTCAAAAGCCATGTCTCTGAAGCAAAGAGGAGCTCAGACTTAAGGGACCTGGATTCTGCAAGAAGCCACTGTACCTCTAGCCATAAAAGTCGAAATCCCTCTGAATGTCAGTTCCGTCAGTCCCCTCCGCAGACCAGAGATGGCGCATCTTGCTCCACAGGGTGGATCAGGACTTGTGTTCCTCAGAGAGGCAGACTGAATGTCAGGAAGGCAATCAGTGAACACTGGGAAGTCCGTGGACACGTGGACCATCTGGAGTCACCAGCACTTTGAGTCTTCTAAACTGATGGGCAGCTACTCAAGAAACCCAGGAACCACAAACTCACCATCCAACTCCTTTTTCTTTGGAAAGAACTAAGTGTTTGCAAAAAAGGAGTTTGGCTAAATCAGCATTTAACTGGTGCTCCCAGAGGTCCTCCTGCTTTCCCCATATCTCCGGTCCCCAAGAGGGAAGGCCGTGAGTCCTTGCAGCAGGTGACAGCAGAAATATGTGTGGCTGCTGGACATTGGGGAATCCTTGCTTCAATCCCTAGAGCACTTGGGGCTACAGATCAGGGTTGAGTCTACTGGTTGAAGAACCCAGAACTCAGAAATCAGTGGGAAGGTAGATGCGGGCCTACATTTTCAGCCTGTATAGCTCACAAACCTCAGCTGGGTCAAAGAATTATCAGACATCTCAAAAGTTCTTCACTGCTATAGACAAATCCCAAAAAGAGAGTTCCTAATGGTTCTAACTCCAAAGTTCTCCCATATCCTACAGGGCCTCTGAGATCAATGGCAGGAAATGTCCTCACCCTTTTTTTGAATCTTTTTCTCAGGGCTGCCAGAGGTTCCCAAGAACCTCAAACTGAACACTCAGCCCGAGGGACAACAGGACTTCCTGTAGTCTTCTAAGGACTGAAACATAAAAGCTGCAGGGGAACTCTGAAATCCACTCAGAGCCACTGACGTGGGGATCCCTCCAGCTGTGAGAAGCTCTATGGTTTCATGATCACACCATGTGTGAGATCTCTACAGTTCTCGGCCTCCACACCAGGATGTCACACATCCCCTAGTGGACCCAGGATTCTTAACAAACCCTTTTATTTGTGTGCATGTTCAGGAATTGTTGAATCAGATCACCAACCACCATATCAAGAAGAATGTAGCACACTGGTGAACAAGGAAACGAGAGGGGTACAGCTCAAAGGAAACCCACAAAGCACTCCACACCTATTGATAGGCACCCGGCGGTGCCATATTTGCAGCTGAGAAGGCTGCAAGATCCAAGCCAATCAAATTTGTATTTACTATGCACTTACTACATGTAATTGAGAAGAAATTCAAAAGAGAGAGCCACAAAGAGTACAAAACTTTAGGAAATAGGCACTTGAATGATCTTTGATGGTGATGTTAATTACAGAAACTAAAAGACCGTCTAGAGATGGCTGAAGGAAAAAGAAAAGTTATCACTTTATACAGAAGATACTGATGAGTTTGCTATTTCCACTGAGGCTAAGGAGTGGTTTTTACTGCAAAGGAAGAACATTATATTCATATATAGAAAAACAACCTGTCAAAATGGGGCATCGCACAGAGGTGGAACTTATTGAAGAGGTTGTAAGGGACCCCTTCTTGTTAGAAATCATTAAAACAGAATAGACAGATCAACCTGCAAGTGTTTACTGAGACACCCCTCCACCCCACCCAAGCCCAGCCTAACCCCACGCACTGTAAGGTTATAGTTCAAAGTGGGAGCTCTATCATCAAACCAACCTGAGTTCAAATCCCAGCATGGCCACTGACTATGGGACATTGGGCAAGTTATTTAACCTCTTTAAGCCTGGTTCCTCTCTTGGAAGATGAGGGTGTAAGAGTACTAAGGTCCATTTAGTTGTCATCAAGTTTCAATGTCAACATGCATGGTAAGCATTTAGCATGGTGTCTGGCGTGAACAAAAGCATGCTCATTCAATTACTGCCATTGCCTTTGTTTGACTCCTGGTCTATCTAGAAGTTACTTGCCCAGAGTTTTAGTTTACCAGATCACAGTCAACAATGAAGAAATAAACAAAAAGGGTTTCAGATCTGTCATTAGATGTCTCAGATCCCTGCCCGACAGTGAGTGATGCCCTTCACTCCCTGAGCCTACACTCGTGCCTCTGACTCATGCTTTGGACACCATTCCTTACAAAGAGTTTTCCACTCCAAGTTTATGGAGCAAAATAAGTTTTAGGTACAATATCACTTTGGTAGAAGCAGTTCAATGACAGGCCAGATTTTTAATATCACCAGAGTCCATATCGGAAGTAAGCTCAGCACAGTTGCTCTGACTGACAGGCCTAGTCACATACAACATAAAATAAAAAAGAAAAAGAAAAGCTAAGCTTGACCAGGAAAGAGGAAAACAAAAGACAAAATCTACCCCCGCAGAGTGGTGCTTCTAGAGATAAAAGTTGCAAACACTTCCCACTCCCTTGGGAACTTTCCAAGAAGATTGAAGCCAGGGACAGTGGTAATAGGGCTTTCCAGATAATACACAGGGTACCCAGTTAAATTTGAATTTCAGTAATAAATAAATAAATAAATATATATATATTTAATGTAAGTATGCAAATATGGCAATACCTGGAATGTATTTTGCTAAAAAATTATTGTTGTTCATCTGAAATTCCAAGTCAACTGAGTGTCCTATGTTTTCGTTTGCTAAATCTGCCAACTCTAGACATGGTCAAAGAACCTCCCATATATGGAGTTCCAAGGCCAGAAATGAGGCAGAAATATTGAAAAACCAGAGTAATCCCCCAACGGTCTCTCTACTTGGTAGACAGACTAGAGAAAATGTATTCCAGCAGTAGACAGGAACCCAGAATAAGAAACCCCAACGTGAAAAGCATTCGGCCTAAATGTAAGGGGTGAAGAGGTCCCCTTGGGCAAATTTGCTTGTCTCGTTAATAGGATATTCAAGTCAAATAATCCGGTCTGTTTGTAGAGAGCACACTGATTCCAAAAGCCAAGCACATGCAGTTTGTGGTTGGTAGAGCTGTACAATTGCCCCATTTGTCAAGACTCTAGGAAGACCTCATGGAAACCAAGTGTCCAACCCACCTGCTCCCGCACACACTGTACCTACTTCCATCACAGCACTCATCAGACAAAATACGATTATCCACTCATCTGTCTGTCTCTCCCTCCAGACTGTGAGCTCCTCCAGGGCCAGCACAGAGTCTACTTTATCCATGATGCCCACAACCTTAACAGTGGCTGGCCGCCACACAAAGCAGCTGGTTGACATGCACGATTTCCATAAGGGAATTGAGAGTAAGAAGATTCTCACTGGGAGTACATCATTAAAGAGAGGAAAAAGAAACCTATTTTTCTAAATACTCCTCAATACTCTTAATAGAACAGATATGTTATTTGTGTGGGTTTTTCATACAAGCACACTCTAAGTTAACAGTAATCTGTGTATGTAGGACAATTAAAAAAAAGAACTCCAAAAGGTATTTGTTGAGTTTTTTTCGAAGATGAAGAGCGGTGAAGAAAGAAGTCTACGTGTATATAGACTGAGCCCAGTTCAGTGGAACTATGTGGGGACGTTCAAAAACCACATGAAAAAAATTACTTGTTCTTCTGTGAAGGGGGAAAAAGAAAATCTTAGGACATAAAGAAAGCACAACTTGTTTCAAAAGTGAAGAAAAACCGAGCCCACCAATTACCCCACCATGGAAGAAAGTGTCCACTTTAGATAAAATGCCTCCATGATAGGCTGATACAGGGACAAATTCAGGCTGGTCTCCTTTTTTTCCTCTTAGGGTACATATATAAATAATTCTTCTCAGCTCACCTCTCCTGATCTCTTTTCCATCCTGGGAGAAGAGAATTTAACAAAATTGATTATAGAGTTAACAAAACATCTTCAAGATATTTGAAGGAAATGAAATACTGCAATAAACTAGAAATAATTTGACCGTAAGTTTTAAATTCAAAAATCCTATTCAATTGAATGTTACATGAAACAAACCAACCATGTGTTTTAAACCTGGCATTCTTTGGTACAGAGAGATTTTCATTTTCAAGCTACTTCCTGTAGCAGGATTTGACCTGTAAATACATGTAAATACCATTTGAGAAAACACACATTTAAAACCAATGCCCTGAAGGAACGTTCAAGACTCGGGTAGGCTAACAACAAAATCCGAAGTGTCGCCACACGTCTATGGTGGGCTTCCAGTCTGGCCTAAATTGCTACCCTGGTTCTGTCCAAACGAACAGAACCTGGGAGGCATTCAAATCCGCAGCCTTACTTTGATGATCTGAAAGAGTGAGAAACAAGCTGAACCAGTTCTAACTGAAGCAAACTGCATTTATCCTCCTTCACTAAAACCCGTTCTGCATCCAAATGACTTTGAGATGAACTGAGGAGAATTCATCATGTAGGTCATGTACTGGCGGGGGCTGGGCAAGAGGGCGCAAGTTTCTTCCTTAGCTCGATTTCAGGAGTGGACCCAAACTTACTGCCCAATACTTACAAATGATGAACCAGGCATATAAAAAGCAAATGAACAGAGAAAGCTTAAGCAGCCAGGAGTTTCAGTTGAGCAACAGAGAACACGTCCGTGTAACGGGCCTACTGTATGCAGTGTACTTTTCTAGACTCCGTGCCGAACGTGAAGATGAACAAGACAGCCTGGCCCTCCAGGGGCCTACCATCAGGCAGTAGAGTCAGACACAGATATTAATAACCAAAATCAGACACGGTGGTGACAAGCGCCATTGAGAATAGAGAGTGATACATCAAAATGTGGGAGGGAGAAACGTCCGCCTGACTGAAGGATATGGAAAGGCTTCTCAGAGGAAGTGGGATTCCAGTAGGACCTTGAGGAACAGATAGAATTCTGAAAAGGTTCTGGTGGGAGGCAGGGTTGCTGGACCTCACTGAAGGGACAAGGGATAGCTTGAGCAAAGCTATGTCTGTCTGTCAAGGGCACGAGATGACAAGAGCGGAGGAGAGAGGAGAAGCCGTGCGGCGGGCAGGAGGCCCGCAGGCCTGTAAGAGTCAGACATCATGCACGTGCCTGTGAACGCTGGTGAGGGACAGCAAAGACTTCATTCTGCATGCAATAACGAGCCATTAAAGGTTTCAGGGAAGGCAGATGAGATCAGATCTCTGATTTAAAAGGCAACTCATGACAATTTGAGTTATGCTTTTGAAATCTATATTCCTCAGAGAAAATTTCTGCAAAACTCTCTTATTAGGGCCATAGCTCTTTCTCTCTGTCACCACTCCTCTGAATGCTCATACCCTAACTCTTTTTTAAAAGCCTCAGTCTGAAAACAAGCAGCTGTTCTCCTGGGACATGGGACAAGTCACTGTCCCCAAATGTTCATTCCATATGGACTCTGGATGTCCTGTGTGGTGTCACATCTGTCTGCCCAGTGATGAGCTGTGACATCACAAGCAAAACCCAAGTATCCCCTAAGGGCTCACCAGTAGGCCCATGATCTGCAGAGCGTCCCACTTCTACTTTCCTATAAACATACATGGCAATAAAGAGCAAAGGATAAAGTTTTACGTGGATAAGTAGCAGCTATCTCCTTTACACAGTTAATGTCAAGGTCATGTTATTCCACATTTCTCTGGACTTGTCAAAACCCTCCCTCTAGTATTGTAATTAAAGGCTGACTTTTTTTTTTTTTAAGATTTTATTTATTTCAGAGAGAGAGAGAGAGAGACAGAGCAAGCATGAGCCAGGGGAGGGGCAAAGAGAGAAGCAGACTCCCCGCTGAGCAGAGAACCCAACGAAGGCCTCAATCCCAGGACCCAGGAGTCACAACTGAGCAGAAGGCAGAACCTTAGCCCACTAAGCCACCCAAGTGACCCTAAAGGCTGAATTTCTAAGGAAAGTTCTTTCTTCCTCTATCTTTCATCTCCATGTGTCAACGGACTCAATTTACCTAGGGTGAAACTCCAATACTTATGTCTCCTGGGTTAAAAAAGAGTTTAGTCTTTTTTTTTTTCTTGTAGGTATAAATAATGAACTAGATTAAAATCAAAGTTGCACAGAATATAAGAGCAAGAATGGGGAAAAAATCGGGGAATGGGGAGAAGGTCAGGCCCTCCCATGCCATATTATAGGCCTTTAGTTTCCATTAACTATTCTCTTGGGTTTCTCTTTTTTGGGTGCTTCCACTGGACTCAGCATGCTACTAAGAGCCTCTTCTGGTTGGGGGCAGGGGTCCCAGCCTCAGTAAATACAGTAACTAGTACCTCTTCAGCAACACAAGATATGGGAAGAAAGATGTGGGTATACACACTGACACACACAAACACACAACAGACAGAGAAGGGGGGCTGTGAAGAGAGGCTTCAGCCACTAGGTACTTCTCAGCTGTTTCTCAGTGGAAATGAAAGACAGAAGCACCAAATGAATTCATTTAATCTATCTAATTTTTTTATTGTTTTATAGATTTTATTTATTTATTTGATAGAGAGCACAGCAGGGGGAATGGCAGGCAGAGGGAGAGAGATGGAGCCCTGCAGGGAGCCTGATGCAGGGCTCCATCCTAGGACCCTGAGATCATGACCTGAGCGGAAGGCAGCCATTTAACCGACTGAGCCACTCAGGCGCCCCTACATCTATCTCCTTAGTAACCTCTCGCTGGACCACCCAGAGAAGGCTGGCTAGCTGCCCCTGCACCCTCTCCCAACCCCCTCCACCAGCATCTGAGAAACAGTTCAGCTGCCTTCCTCAGCCTTCTCCCCCAAGAGGTCCAACCAAGGCTCCCCAGGTATGAGTCCTGAGCTCGCAGTATCTGGAGATGGACGAATCTCGTCCACAAACACTTCCTACCCAAGGACAGCAGTCGGCCTTCCCAGACAAGAAACTCTCTCCTCTCTCTTGCTGATCTTCCAGACTCCCACATCCTGGTTCCTCATGCTTTACGGTGACCTCCCAGCAGGTGAAAGGGGAAGGGAGAGTAGGTGAAAACCCAGATTAGGTAAACCACTAATTCTGACAAATATAAGAAAACAATGAGTCCAGCACTATGGTTGTCCAAAGTGGAAAGCAACAGCCCGTGGTGTCTGCTGTCAGTTCTCCAGTCTCCCCAGCCACACGTGGCTAGAGGCCATCACATGGGAACACAAAGATACAGAACACTCAGGGTGCCTGAGTGGCTCAGTGGGTTAAAGCCTCTGCCTTCGGCTCAGGCCATGATCCCAGGGTCCTGGGATCTAGCCCTGCATCCGGCTTTGCTCAGCAGGGAGCCTGCTTCCCCTCCTTCTCTCTCTGCCCGCCTCTCTGCCTACTTGTGATCTCTGTCAAATAAATAAAAATATTTTTTTAAAAAAGATACAGAACACTTCCATCACAGCAGAAAGTTCTGTGGGACAATGTCGGCCTCAAGGTTGTCATAAAGAGATCTATCTGTACCACGGATCAAGAATGAAATGTAGTGTTGGCCATAAAGTGAAAAGAGCACTAATGAGGAGTTAATCCAAGGTCCGGCTTTACCTGTCCAGAGTTCTGGTGCCATCAGGGAATCCCTTTTAGCAGCCCAATCTGTAAGACCAGGAAGCAGAAGTGGACAGGTGACCCTAAAGCCTTACCCTCACAGGGAAGGGAGTGGGGTACAAGAGGAAGAACCCAGAATTTCTAAGAGTCACGAATCCCTGGGGCAAGTCACCTAATCTTTCCTGCCCTTAGTTTCCTCAGCTGCAGAGTGGAATATCATCGTCTCCCTCATAAATCCAAGGGGAGAATATATTTAAGATTGGCCTGTTGGCTGGAAAATGCTATACAGCTAGGTGTTACCTCATAAGTGATGGCAACCAGAGCGCTCGGTGTTTGAAGATTCCTACTTGTCTCCTTTATCCCTAGGAAGGCCCTCCATTAGCAAGTACGGAGGGTGTGGCCCCTGCGTGTTTTTCTCGCACCGCATCCTTGCTCCCGCTGGCAGGCCCCTAAGCAGCCATTTCATGGTGTGTGCTGGTTAAATCCAGATTTTCCTCCCCTTGCCCTCCTTCCACCCACCCAACACAAGCAGCAAGGGAAGAGCTGATTATTTTAAAGTCACCCATAAAATATGCCCTTGGAGTTCCTCCTGAGCTTTGAAGGAAAAAAAAAAAAAATGACAGTTATAGAGACATCATTTATTGAAGTCCTGCTATATCCAATACACTTTATTTGGGCTGTGGGAATTCACTTAAAAAAAAAAAGTACTAGCAAAAAAGGGGAGGGGGGAATGAAACATACACATTTGGAAAAGCTTTAAAAATACTTCGGGATTCTTTATACACACCAGCAGGTGCAAATTAACGTAGGCTGAGTTTAATAAGTACTTAAGACCAAAATGAAATATTGAGTAATAGGACAAGGAGAATCTGGTGGGTTATTCGGGAAGGTTTCCTAGGGGAGTTCCAAATTGAGCCAGCTTTTGAAAGAGGTGACAGACGTAGTTTGGCAAAAAAGAGAGAAGAAGGCATTGCAGGAAGGGAAATTCTAATACATCAAGGCACACAGACCGGGACAAGAGGGGCTCGGACAGGTGAGCATCCAGTGAGTTGGAGGGAGTAACACAAAGGCTGTGGTTTGCTTGGGTGAGCGCTGGGGGGCCCCCCCGAGCCGAGAGGGAGGTCAGGCCATAAAGGGCTTCGTGGGGAATTTCCTTTTGCTAATAAGTGGTAATGGAGAGCCACTGTGGATTCTTGAGCAGAGGAAAACAGTGTTTAATGAAGACAATTCCAGCAGCTGTGTGGAGGATGGCAGCAAGGAGAGGAGGCAGGGAAGCCAGCCAGAGTCCTGCACTACGCAGTAGCCATGGAAATGGAAATGAGGGTCAGAGGAAACAATGCAGAGAAAGAACTGGCAGAAATTGGTGTAGACGAAGCGGGGGCTTTCGGAGACGCAGCCAGTGAGAACCAATGCCAGGACTGTGTGCCATTGGCAACGGTGGAAATATTTGAATGGAGAAGGGAGAGGAACACGAGGTCTTTTTTCCACCTTTAACATCTTGCAATATGGAGAGTAGGTGATTGGGAGATTATTCTAGAAAACCCCTGGGGACATAATCAGGATACTGGAAACGTAGATTTCAGAACCATGGAAATCAGTTTGTAACTGAAACCATGTCATAAAGTGAGCCTTCCAAAGAGTTGAGGACAAAGGGAAAAAAAAAAAAAACCAAAAAAAACAGAAATGGGCACTAGATTACACCTTGAGAAGATGGTGGCAGCTTCTGGGGCCAAGATGCAGAGCACTGCTTCTCAGCCTCAACACTCCTGAGATTTGGGCTGGACAACTGTGAGCAGGGGCTGTCCTGGGCACTATAGGGCGCTTAGTGGCATCACTGACCTCTACCCACTAAATGACAACAGCCTCCAGGTACCCTGGTCATGAAATTCAAAGAGGTCTCCAGACATTGCCAAATGTCCCCTGAGAGGCAAATGATCCCCAGAGAACCCCTCATATGTTGAGGCAATCATAACGTCCAACATTTGTTTGCTGAACACTCACAATGTGCCAGACACTATTCTAAGTGTTTCACAGCAATTAATTTATTTAAACCTCAAAACAACATTGTGAAACAGCTGTGCAATTATTATCTCCATTATATAAATGAGGAAACCAAGAGTCAGAAAGGTATGTGATTTTTCAAAGGTTCTACCACTAGGAACCGACATCAGGCAGTTTGGCTCCAAGGTC